>NC_064426.1:28452500-28757500 GCF_023375975.1 Astyanax mexicanus
GAATCTTTACAGTTGATGAAAAGAGAGGAGAAACCACTGAAGAGCCAATAAAAGGTTTTTATTTTATCCCAACTCACACTGATAATGCATGATAGTGTTTAGACTGAATTTCTTTGATTTTACCAAATTGAAAACCTCTGGAATATAATCAAGAGGAAGATGGGTGGTCACAAGCCATCAAACCAAGCTGAACTGCTTGAATTTTTGCACCAGGAGTAAAGGCATAAAAGTTATCCAAAAGCAGTGTGTAAGACTGGTGAAGGAGAACATGCTGAGATGCATGAAAACACTTCTCATTTTCTGCAAATAAATGATCTAAATTACAATATTTGTATTTGGAATTGGAGAAATGTTGTCTGTAGTTTATTGAATAAAACAACAGTGTTCATCTTACTTAAACATATATCTATAAATATCAAATTCAGAGAAACTGATTCAGAAACTGAAGTGGTTTCTTATTTTTTTCAGAGCTGTATTATACAGCCGCAGTTGGTGTAGCCATGCTACCTGCAGTTTAACCAGCAGGGGGAGCCAAAGGGTTGTGATCAAACCATATAAACAGTGGCATGTGCAATACTTATACAGTACATATACAGAATCATGTAGTAACTTAAAAGTGTTAAACAAACCAAAATACTCCAAAATATCCTGTAACAACAGAGAAAACTTTTGATATTCCTTTTCTGGGGCGATCCTGATGAGTGCCACTTCCATCATCGTGTTTTTAATGGTCTCTGCAACTGCTCTTAAGGGATACTTTATTTATTTATTTATTTTAATTTTTAAATTTTTTTTTTTGATTTACTGACCTTCATTTCTTGACGTCTTTTGTTTTCTCTTTACTTAGTTGAGTAGGTCTTGCATTAATATGAATTAGTAATAAAATAATTTCTTTTTGTTTTTTTTGCGATAATGATACTTTTGGAGATATGCCAAAACACTGAATTAAAAAAATATATTTTAAATATTTTAATACACTACTGCAACAAAATAAAATACAGTTTTATTATTGCATACAATATGATATGGCACACCCCTAACTAATATATAAAAAACAATACAATAATTTTATCAGATTTGCAACAGACGTCAATAATCCAAAATGTCATGATACTAATTATACTGATACTAATAATGCACTCCAAATATCTCCATATATCCAGGATTAAAGTAAAATAAATGATACTGGACAGATATAATCTGTCTCTAGTAGAAATATTATATAATGGGAAATGAGAACAGTGTGAATTTTTATTTTGCTAAAAACAGTAAAAAAAAATAATAAAATAAAATAAAATAAGAAGTAGTAGTACCCTGATGTGATAATTAGTGTGAATGATATGACACAATATTTCAGGGTATAATATTGTTCATGTTGATATTAAAAAATGTTAAAAATGATATTGCATACAATAAGATATGATATGATATATGGCACCACCCTACTGTACACGTCACAGATACACCTTATTTGCAGTGTCAGTTTTCTCCTGTTGGATTTCAGACATTATGAATCATCATGCTGCTCTTCATGTCTCCAGACACAGGGAATGCTGGGAAAGCTCAGTCGAAGCTGAAGGCCACTCTGCTCTGGCTCTGCGGGATGGATCAGGGGTCTGGAGAGAAAGCCCCGCCCCCTCCACCAGAGGCCGTGGTGAGTTCCCTGGAGGAAGACCCCTGCATGAGGCACGTGGTCAACGTCAACCTCATTGTGTGCCTGTCAGTCGCAGTGTTTCTCATCGCCTACTGGGCCTGACAGGAGTCTTCATACCAGCAACACCAGCAAGATCCACATGGTGCAGAATGGAATGGGAACGTGGCTGAACCGAGCAGTGAATCACAAGTAAAATAACAGTGTTGATTCCACATGGCGATGGACTCATGAACAAAAAGCAGGTTTGGCATGAAGAATCTGCCTTCCTGAGAATTTGAAGCTGGAGGTGATACACAGTTTATTTATGAATTATTAATTATGTAGCTGTACATTTTTAACAAGTTACTGCAATAATGAGATTAATTGAGCCGCTCCACTGAAACGCCTTTTGGGGAAATCAGTTATTTTATTTAATTTGATTTAAAAACTGACTCATATTTCTCCATTAACCCAATAGAACCCAGACCCAGTTCTGATAATGGATACAGGAGGGCATATGACAATTCATAACTTAAATTTTAAATTTAAATTTTACAGTTTGTTCCAGAAATTGTACCAGAATTAATTATATGTAATATAAAACATTTCATATCTTTTGGACAGAGGTGGAAAAAGTATTGAAAAATTGTAATTAAGTAAAAGTAGCTTCACTTTGCTAGAATTCTACTCAAGTAAAAGTAAAAGTACCCATCTAAAAATCTACTCGAGTAAAAGTAAAAAAGTACTCAATTTAAAATGTACTTTGAGTAAAAGTTACATAGTTACTTTTATTTATTCGATGTAAAAAATTACAACAAATTATAAATTAAATCGTTTTTAATGAATTATTATTCCACATAATAATTTGGACCTTTCAGGCAGTATTTATTCAGACCACCCCATAAAACATTTTCAAGAACAAGTGGTATAGGTTTCTATCATCCATTTTTTTTCTTTACTGTTAAAGAGTTATGGTCATATATGACTATAAACTGTATTTTTTATAGTTTTACCGTTTACCATTATTTTTTTTTAACTTGCCATTGCTATGCTTTAACTACTGCATCTGCGCCTTTTTTTTTTTTTTAAATTCAGACAATTGCTTTTTTTTCCCAGCATTTTATTTTGTACTCAGCAATTGGGAGTTTTCCAATGTAGCAAAGTGAATTACTTGTGTCAAAATGAACTTGAGTAAAAGTAAAACTACCTATTTTAAAAACGACTTTAAAAATTACAAATTACTCACAAAAAATACTCAATTACAGTAACATGAGTAAATGTAATTAGTTACTTTCCACCTCTGCTTTTGGTGGCTGGGAACCTTAATCTGAATGACTTTTTTTGTATAATGCTGTTATTCCTTTACATTCTGGCTCCACAAAGTCAACATTGTAAATGTACAAAGTATATCTTATTAAAATGGAATTAGTTATATGGAATGTAAAACATTTCTGTAGAAGCAAAAATACACTTTTAAAGGGAGATAAAGGAAAGATTTCTTTCAAGCACCAACCCAACACACCTAAATTCTGTAAATAAGTTCAAATGAACAAACATGAATGATTAACACACCGTCCTGTGATGCTCTCAGGATGTTCTGTGTCACATGTTCATGTATTTAACCCTCCTGTTATGTTCCGGGTTAATTTGACCCGTTTTAAAGTTTAAAGATCCAGGAAAAATAGTTAAAAGTATTTTTTTCACTAGGAAACTTCTTCTGCTTGCCTTAATTAGTGTAATCAATATATAATATTAAAATATTTAATCTCACATATTTGCAACTGCACCCTGAAAAAACTAAATCTAAAACAAATTGCAATGTTGTGTTTCAATGTAATGTAAAAATGTTGTTTTATATACTATTTTAAAAGTAATAAAGTAAAGTAGTGAAACATTTAAAACGTTTAAACATGTGTTTTTTTTTAATGAAAAACGAGTGAATTATCCTTAATGAACCACTACCTGTTAGAGGTAAGAAACAATATTGCACTAAATACTGATAGTAATTAAATATTTACACTGATTTTTCTGACTTTCAGACATCTTTTGGATAATTAAACATGCACCGGGTCAAATTAACCCCGGAACACCATTGCCATTCCTGATAAATCAACATAATAGGAGGGTTAAGTTCAAATGAAGGACAGAGTGCTGTAAGGGCTCTTTGGAGTTAATGAAGACATAAAATAACAGATTTCTCCAAATTATTATTTTTTTTTCAACTGGAATGGCTCAGTGGTGGTCTTTTATTTTTTTATTTTGAATAAAGTTTCTTTTAAAGTTTGTTTAATAATATTAATTTAAAACTGATTCCTATTATCTATATATTTATATGTATATCTATATATAGGCACAAGCTATTTGCATCCAGTTGTATGTAGCAGTGTACTGTTATAAAAAAAAAAAAAAAAAAAACTTTTTTGATGGCTGGTGATCATCCATCTTGATTATATTCCAGAGGTTTTCAATTTGGTAAAATCAAAGAAACTCATCATTTTAAGTGGTCTCTTATTTTTCTCCAGAGCTTTATTTCTATTAAAAAAGTAAAAACTGTCTGTTGGTCCATGACATTTTGACCCAGCTGCCAGATTCACAGATACACAGAGTTTACACACCATCTGAGGTCACGTGTGTTAAAGATGCACACAGAAAAGTAGAAAAGTACATATAAAATGGAACAACATAAACCAACATTTACAGGTCTATAAATGTCCTTTAGAGACTACCAGTCACAGAAACCAGTCAATGACAAATCTGAAGACTGATTTTCCCACTATTTCCTGAGTTTAACTGAAGCGTTAAAGTATTTATCCACATTTTCTTTCAAACGCATGAATTTTATGCACAGAGCTAAAAAAAAAAAAACTGCCTCTGAAAAGGGAAAAAATAGAAGTGCAGAAACATAATAAACCTTTAACTTTAATTAAAGACCAAAAAGGTTTTAATGAAATTTTCACACTGGGAGTGATTAATGTAGAGAGAGAATGTCATATCTACTCACCCACCCATGGAGAGCATGGCTAATTTTACGCTCTCTCGGACTCCGGCTGCTGATGTCCAAACACCATGTGTAATAAAAAGATGAACAGCACATTCTTTGCACTTTTTCCAACTCTTTTTACACAAACATCATTTTTTATTAGTGACCAAAAAAGAAAAATTTAAAAAAGGAAACATGGAACATGATAATATTGGAGCAGAATTTACAGAAACACATTTACTAAAAACAAAAGTTCCAGCAGATTCTTTGGTGATTTCATTCTTGATTTAATTCGCTTTATTGCTGTACTCTTTGGTCCATCATAATAAACCATGTAAAATCATATGAAAATGACTTGCTTTACAATAAAACATTATCATCAAACAGATAAACCAAAAAGTGATTGTCTAGATCTTACATGATAAAAAACAAAATACTCAAACGCATCCAATATTGCACCACAGGCATAAAAATATTCAAAACTATATATATATATATATAAAACATTTCTCGGAACTGTCACACAAAAACAATTAAAATAAAAATTAAATCTCAAAAATTACAACTTTAAAGATTAGAAAATTTTGGAGCGTTTCTATTGGTCCATTCATTATGGAATGTTTTGAAACAGTAGCGGCATCCCAAAGTCTAGGCTGCAGTAAAGGCTGGACTGTCCTATGAATGAAACAGTCTAACAAAGCTTTATTAAAATGAGTTTTAATGGTTAAAAACTATCATTTTAAAGCGGATTCTGCTCTGGAGGCGTCATTTTCCGCCATTCTGCCCCGTTTTCATGGTGATCTTTTGCTATTTGTTTTCTTTTTTTGCAGTGTAAGTGCACAGAGAATTAAAGAGAATGTTAGCCATTAAAGGGGCACTAAACCCCTTGAATTTTTATTTGGTATTACTCCACCAATTTGAAAAAGGCAAGTTTGGGAGGGGCACTGGGTGATGTATGGGTTTAGAGGTGGGGCAAGAGGGAAAGCTGATAGGCTGATGTGTATATTGTGATGTTGTGTCCGTGTACCAAAGTACACGGACACATCATCCACACCTATAGCACTGTTGAACCTGAGAGGGTGCTGCAGAGAGGAGGAAATGACCACAATAAAAAACGTTTTTTAAAGGTTAAGGCTAAAACTAAATCTGAAGATCTAATTTAGATCTAAAACTACAGCTAAATAGCTAAAGATAAATCTGGAGAGCTAAAGATTTAGCTAAAACTACAGCTAAATAGCTAAAGATAAATCTGGAGAGCTAAAGATTTAGCTAAAACTACACCTAAATAGCTAAAGATAAATCTGAAGAGCTAAAGATTTAGCTAAAACTACAGCTAAATAGCTAAAGATAAATCTGGAGAGCTAAAGATTTAGCTAAAACTACAGCTAAACAGCTAAAGATAAATCTGAAGAGCTAAAGATTTAGCTAAAACTACAGCTAAATAGCTAAAGATAAATCTGGAGAGCTAAAGATTTAGCTAAAACTACACCTAAATAGCTAAAGATAAATCTGGAGAGCTAAAGATTTAGCTAAAACTACACCTAAACAGCTAAAGATAAATCTGAAGAGCTAAAGATTTAGCTAAAACTACAGCTAAATAGCTAAAGCTAAACCTGGAGAGCTAAAGATTTAGCTAAAACTACAGCTAAATAGCTAAAGCTAAACCTGGAGAGCTAAAGATTTAGCTAAAACTACAGCTAAATAGCTAAAGATAAATCTCAAGAGCTAAAGATTTAGCTAAAACTACAGCTAAATAGCTAAGGATAAATCTGGAGAGCTAAAGATTTAGCTAAAACTACAGCTAAATAGCTAAAGATACATCTGAAGAGCTAAAGATTTAGCTAAAACTACAGCTAAATAGCTAAAGATAAATCTGGAGAGCTAAAGATTTAGCTAAAACTACAGCTAAATAGCTAAAAATAAATCTGGAGAGCTAAAGATTTAGCTAAAGCTACAGCTAAATAGCTAAAGATAAATCTGGAGAGCTAAAGATTTAGCTAAAACTACAGCTAAATAGCTAAAGATAAATCTGAAGAGCTAAAAGGTAAAGACAAACCCAAAACTATGCAAAAAATGGAGTGATATAAAGGTAAGGTTAAATCTAAACCTGGAGAGCTAAATGCAAAGACAAACCCAAAACTGCAAATGGAGTCTTAAAGGTAAAGTTACAGCTAAACCTGGAGAGCTAAAGGTAATGTTTTTTTTTTTTAAGTTTAAGAAAATGTTTATAAACATTTTAAGCAGGACTGATATGTTTTATTACTTTAAAGTAACACATTTTAGCAATTAATTGATAAAATATGGAGTATAGGGTTTAGTGGCTCTTTAAAAAATAAAGCTTTTTTTTCCCTCAAAATTGCCTTTAAAATTTTATAAAAAGCTTTCATATAGCAAGAAAACTACAGCCCAGGCTTTGGAATGCAGCTAATATAAAGAACTAAAAAGCAGAATAAAAAATAAAATAAAAATAAAAGGTTTTTGTGTGACAACAACGATATCTATGGTATATTGCAATATACTGTATTTCCATATGTGTGCCATTTGACAAATCAATAGTTTTATATAAGCCACTTCCTATAATATATATATATAATATTTGGTGGTTTCAGAAAATCACTCCAGCATAATCTCTGAGGCACTGAAAATGAATTCTTGTACAGTTTAAACAAAGAAAGAAAAACATATGGCTGCCAGGAAAACGATAAAAACCTAACACAGTCTGCTGACAGTGCAGTACACACAGACTCAGAGCGTCCCTGCAGGTGTAAAGGCCGTTTAACTTAAAGCTCAGATTGCTTTGGTCTCTCCCTTCTCTTCCAGTCCTGTGCAGTTAAAGCCCCCGGGAACCTAAATCTAAATTACTTTTTTTTCTGAATAATTGTGTTGTTCTATAAAATGTTTGGCTCCCCAAAGCGTAAATGCACAAAGTATGTGGGTTAGAAAAACTATGGATAATCACAATGCCAGCATGATTTTACCTTCTCTTTAAGCTTGAGCAGGTTGTGGAGGACTAAAGTTAAGGCTAAAACTAAACCTGAAGAGCTAAAGATTTAGCTAAAACTACAGCTAAACAGCTAAAGATAAATCTGGAGAGTTAAAAGATAAAGATAAAAACCCCAGAACTATGCATAAAATGGAGTAATATAAAGTTGAAGTTAAAGCTAAACCTGTAGAGTTAAAGGCAAAGACAATCCAAAAACTACACATGGAGAGCTAAAGGTAAAGTAAGAGATCTGCAAATGGAGTCTTAAAGGTAAAGTAAGAGCTAAACCTGGAGAGATAAAGGTAAAGACAAATCCAAAAACTACACATGGAGAGCTAAAAGTAAGGTTAAAGCTAAACCTGGAGAGATAAAGGTAAAGACAAACCAAAAACTACAAGAAGAGCTAAAGGTAAAGTTAAAGCTAAATCTGGAGACATAGGGGTAAAGACAAACCCAAAACTGCAAATGGAGTCTTAAAGGTAAAGTTAGAGCTAAACCTGGAGAGGTAAAGTTACAACTAACACCTGACGAGCTGAAGCTAAAAGGAAACCTTGACAGCCAAAGCTAAAATTTAATCTTGACAGGTAATGCTAATCCTGGTGAGCTAAAACATAACTAAAGCTAAATCTGGTGAGCTAAATATGTAGAGCTATAGCTAAATGTGGAGAGCTAAAGCTAAAACTAAAGCTGGAGAGCTAAAGGTAAAGACAATCCAAAAACTACACAAGGGCAGCTAAAGGGTAAAGTTAAAGCTAAACCTTGAGAGATAAAGTTTTGACTAAAACCTGACGAGCTAAAGCTAAAAGAAAACCTTGACAGCCAAAGCGAAACTTTAACCTTGACAGCTAAAGCTAATCCTGGTGAGCTAAAACTGGAGAGCTACAGCTAAACTTGGAGAGCTAAAGCTAAAACTAAACCTGGAGGGCTAAAGCGTCTCATTGCTCATCTTTAAATGCTCTGGAGAGGTTTAAGGAGTGCATTTTGCTCATTTTTGAGGAGTGTTTTATCATATTTCTGCTTTGTGTTTTCTACTCAAACTTTGCTGAACACTTAATACCGAAGTTTAGTATTATATAACAAAATCAATATATAAAATGTGTTCCCAGAGGCTTTAAAACACTTTTCAAAGGCACAATTAATAATACAAACCCGGGTAAAGCTAAAAACACAGAATACTAAACTCACATAAACATTTATCTTTCAAAGAATTCTTGGAAAACCGTAAAAGAAATAAAAAAAATAATAATAATAAAAAAGCTGAGAAATTTGATATGATATGGGTGCGGTTTACAGCATCTCTTCTGCTCGGCCTCCTGGGAAGGATTATGATATGTGGTGAGGAGAATGGAAACAGTAACAGCCTGGAGGAGGAAGAAGCTCCATCATCAGTGCTGGGAGGATCTGGCTTTGGTCCAGGATCAGAACTGCGTGCTCCAGAGAGGGAGTGCTAGGCTAGGCTGAGTTTCATCTTCTCTTCACAGCATGGTGCTCTCTGAATGGTGCTCAGCGTCAGAGGGCGTGGCTTCAAGCTGCTCTACAGCAATCACGGGGACAAGGACCCGCCCTGGCCCCTTAAAAGACACGCCCACATCTGTGCAATTGTAAGAAACTACAGTCAAACTTCAACAGCACATACTAGTGGATCTCCATAAATTTGAATATCATTGAAAAGTTACTTTATTTTAGTAATTTAGTTTAAAATGTGAAACTCATAAATTATATAGATGCATTACACAAAGATTGATCTATTTTAAGTGTTTATTTTTTTATTGTTGATGATTATGGCTGAAATTTTCTCAGAAAATGTGAATATTTAATAAGAACAACTGGTATTTTAGGCATTGTGGGCAGTGTGCCAAGTCCTGCTGGAAAATGAAATCCACAACTCCATGAAAGTTGTCAGCAGAGCTGTCCACTGTGTTTTATCAAGTCCAAAGTCTTCCTGGAAAATCTTACAGCACTTCATGCTTCTTTCTGCTGACAGCTTTATGGAGAAGCAGATTTCATTTTCCAGCAGGACTTGGCACACTGCCCACACTACAGATAGTACCAATTGGTTTTATATAATATTCTAATTTTCTGAAACACTGATTTTTGGGTTTTCATTGGCTGTAATCCATAATCATCAACAACAAAATAAATAATCGCTTAAAATAGATCACTCTGTATAATATATATATATATATATATATATATATATATATATATATATATATATATATATATATATATATTTATATATATAAGTTTCACATTTTGAAATAAATACTGAAATAAAGTAACTTTTCACTGATATTCTAATTGTTTGAGATGCACTAGTATATTTGAGTGGCAGTGCACTACTGTCAAAAGCCCTCAAAAGTTTGGGGACACTTAGCTTTCTGTGTGAGTATAATAAATAAACATGTTTATTACAGTAGTCCTAATAGTTGTGTGAGCATTTAACATTCCTTGATCCAGCAAGAGACCTCACACACTTATCCTGCAGATCAGAACAGTGTTCTTTAGTTTCTATGGGTCGTGGCAAAAGTCATGGGACATGGTACCTGTTCTAAGGTACTCGGTTCAGTGTTGCTTATGCTTACAATAGAGTGGTATATTGTTATTTTTGTTTTATTAAATCTAGCCTAGACCCTAATTTCATATATGGAGTATCTAAAATGAGAATGACACTGACTGGAGACTGACAACGTTACATTATCAATTATAATTATTATTATTATTAACTAAAAAAGGAAAACATGTTTGTTTATTTACTTGATTTATTTTAAGTTACGTGTCCACAAACTTTTGAGGGATATATATATATATATATATATATATATATATATATATATATATATATATATATATATATATTAACCCACAAGAAACACAAAACTTGCTTCATATTTTGACTAAAATTAGCAAGTTAACAATTAGCGCACCATGAATCTGTAATTTTGGAATGCATTTTGAAATGTCACAATATGCATGTTTTTTTTATATAAAATAATATTTCAATAAGTCAAATTATTCATTATTCACATTGTAGTATCTTAAGACAGTGTACATGGTGCGGATTTCCTTTATATACATGTTCACTAAAAAAAATCCAATACATTGAATTTTCCTTGATTCATTTCACTTTTCATCAAATTTATTTACATCAACTTTTGGCTGGTAAATTTGTTGATGAGACATTTAGTTTTTGTTTTCAGATTCATGCTTATGAATCAAGTAAATTCAATGCAAAATTATTAACTGAAATTAAGGTGCTACAAAAGGTTTTTTATTCATTGCAGTACAATAACTATTACTGGTTTCATTAACAATAAAGATAAAAAACCTTTACATTAGAGCTGCACAATATTTAAATAGTTCGTTTTATTTCAGTATCATTATTGCAATGTGCACACGCACAGTAGTCAAATGTTCAATTATTATTATTTTTTATGTGGTTGTGGAAAAGAGCATTTCTACACGGAAAATGTGAAGGGAACTCAAGATTGGCACTAAACAGCTCTGTAGCCTTAAGAACACAACACTTTATGAGTGCATTAGTACTAGTTTAACGATATTATTTTTTGAGATACAGCTTATACAGCTCTGGAAAAAAATAAGAGAGCACTTCAGTTTCTGAATCAGTTTCTCTGATTTTGCTATTTATAGGTTTATGTTTGAGTAAAATGTACATTGTTGTTTTATTCGATAAACTACAGACAACATTTCTCCTAAATTACAAATAAAAATATCGTAATTTAGAGCATTTATTTGCAGAAAATAAGAAATGGCTGAAATAACAAAAAAGATGCAGAGCTTACAGACCTCAAGTTCATATTCATAAGTTCAGGAATAAATATTTGACGAAATAACCCTGTTTTAATCACAGTTTTCATGCATATTGGCATGTTCTCCTCCACCAGTCTTACACACTGCTTTTGGATAACTTTATGCCTTATACTCCTGGTGCAAAAATCCAAGCAGTTCAGTTTGGTTTGATGGCTTGTGATCATCCATCTTCCTCTTGATTATATTCCAGAGGTTTTCAATTTGGTAAACTCAAAGAAACTCATCATTTTCAAGTGGTCTTTTATTATTTTTATTTTTTTTTACCAGTATGTGGATGAGCATTTTCCTGCTGAAATTCAGAAAAGGTAAGATCACTGGTTGCGGGAGTTCATTAATGTAACAAAGTGTTTGCAATGAAGACGAATCACAGCATTCCACATAAAAATACAGCATTGTGCAGCCCTACTGTACATACACTTCTTCAAACTTGTAAAAGTTCTTCTATAGCGCTGCTTAAATAACTTTTTGTTGCACCTTAATTATAAAAAGTAACATTTCTGCAAATGTTAAAAGTAGTATATACTAAAATAGGCTTGTATGAAAGGAACAAAAAGACTATACAGTTATGAACAGTTCTATAAAGCAATAAGCAACACGCTAGTATGCGTTTTTCATTCCACATGCGGGTTAGCTAGCGTTAGCTGCAGAAGCTAGAGCAGGGTTAGCGCTCACACACACAGGCTGCACTGCAGTGCTAATTAATTAGCATATAGACCTGCGTCCTTACCATAGCCTGCCACTCAACTCACAGTTCACAGGCAGGAGGTCACACATCTGCAAGAGTTTAACATCGCCACGTCATCATGCATCACAACACCCAGATTAATTCAGCCATTACTCAGTAATTACATCTCCAGCAGGACCCCCGTGATGTCATCAGTGCTCACAGCTGATTATGAGAGAGGGATGAACCCCCCCGGAGAAGTGAAAGAGTGGAGGATGAGGAGGGGGAGGAAGAGGAGGTGATGAGTATTGGATTACAGTGCTGCTGCGCATGCAGGTGAATGCAGGGGGGGGGGGGGGGGTGTGTGAAACAGCAGAGCGGCTGATGTTAATGTCAGGGTGGGCGGGGCAGGGTTTGGGGGGAGGGGCTGCTGAACTTCCTACTACCCTAAAGAGCTCTGAGCATGCAGACAAACCTATACACACACACTGAACAACAGCTCAACTCTATTACATCACATCATGGGTATAATAAGGGGTTTAATAATTATGCAACTATAAATGTATTATTATGTTAAATAACAATAACTTCATTACTAGTAATGACTAGTTCTGGTCCTGAAGAAAGTGTGGGCATGACTGCAGCTTGGTTGCTAAGGTGTGGCAAAATGGTTGCTAAGATATTGCTATGGTACAGTTGTCGGTTGCAAAAAGGTGGTTGCTAAAATGTTGCTATAGTAAACATGTTGGTTGCTAAGGTGTTGCTAAATGGTTGTTTAGATGGTGCCATGGTACAGGCATCTGTTGCAAAAAGGTGTTGCTATAGTAAAAGTGTTGGTTGCTAAGGTGTTGCTAATGGTTGCTAAAATGCTGCTATGGTAGAGGCATCGGTTGCAAAATGGTGGTGGCTAAAATGTTGTTATGGTAAAAGTGTTGGTTGCTAAGGTGCTGCGAAATGATTGCTAAGATGTTGCTATGGTACAGGAGTCGGTTGCAAAAAGGTGGTTGCTAAAATGTTGCTATAGTAAAAGTGTTGGTTGCTAAGGTGTTTCAGAATAGTTGCTAAGTTGTTGATATAATACAGGTGTTGGTTGTTAAGGTGTTGGTAAATCCCTAGATTCACGCCTACTGGTTGCTAAGATGCTATGGTTACTATGGTACAGACATTAGCAGTAAAACATTTCTAAGTGGCTGATACAGCATTATTAAGTGTTAACTAAAGTCTTGCAATACCTTAGTCACTGGTTGTTAAGGTGTTACTAGATGGCTGTTGCGATATAGGTGTTGGTTACTAGGGTGTTGCTATGGTATATATGGTGTTATATATGTATATATTGGTTGTTAAGGCATTGCTATGCAGTGGGTAGGTGTTGGTTAGTGTGTCAAGGTGGTTGCTGAGGTATTGCCCAGGTTTTTTATGGTTTTGCTGTGCTAAAGGCATTGGTTGCTAAGGTGTTGCTAGATGGTTGCTAAGATATTGCTAGGCAGTTCACAAACATTTGGCTAAATTGTGGGGTGCCAAAACTTTTCACCAAAAATGGTTGGTATAAAAGTTCCTTCAGCAAAAAACTGCTCTTACAAAATGGGACATGTAGAGGAATCTGAATTTTGGGAGAAAAAAGGTTTATAGAATAAAAGGTTTACTTCAATGCATTCCGATTGGAGTTTTTTTCTATGGCATTGTCCAAAAACGTTTTAAAGAACTTTTTATCTTAAGAGTGTAAGTAAAGTATCTGGCTTCATCCAGCAGAATATCGAGGCAAAGTTACTGTATAAAGGAAATAAAGGATAATGATACATTAGACAAAGATAAAACACAAGGAATGTTCCATTCATTTCAGAGAATCCTCAAGTGCCTCTTTTACTGCTGTCCACTGTGATCCATATGTTTCCTGCTGCTGGCCTTTACTTGGCTGAATGTAAAATGGACAGACATTGTGTCCAAGTGGAGTCAGTGGAATTTTTCCTTCAGTAATGATTCACATAATCTCTGGATGCGGCTGCAGTACTGTACTTTGATATTTACATCACAGAACCCACAGAAAACCTCCAACAATGGTTTCAGATGTATTGCAACTCTAAATCAGACAATATGCAGCGTTTCTTACATTTACTTTGGGTTTTATTTGATTGCAGACATTATAAACTCAAGATATTTTATGTTTTGTCTTTACTTTGTTGTCTTTATTTTAACTTTATTTTATTTATTATTATAATAAACATCCTTTCCTACATGTATTAGATAGATAGATAGATAGATAGATAGATAGATAGATAGATAGATAGATAGATAGATAGATAGATAGATGGACGGATTGACAGACAGACAGACAGATAGACAGACAGACAGTTAGATAGACAGACCCTGATAGACTGACAGACAGATAGAAAGATTGACAGATAGATAGACAAATAGACAGATAGATAAATAGACGGACAAACTGACAGACAGGCAGACAGACACAGACAAATAGATAGATTGATTAAAAGACAGACAGATAGATACATGGATAGATTGACACAGACAGACTGATAGAGAGATAGACACTGATAGACTGACAGACAGATAGAAAGACTGACAGATGCATACATACATAGATAAACTGACAAACAGACAGACAGACAGATAGAAAGATTGACAGATAGATAGACAAATAGATACTCAGTTAGATAAATAGATAGATAGACAGACAGGCAGACAGACAGACAGATAGATCGATCGACAGGCAGGCAGGCAGGCAGGCAGACAGATAGATCGATTGACAGACAGACAGATAGATCGATGGATAGATTGACAGACAGATAGAGAGACACTGATAGACTGAGACAGATAGATAGATTGACAGATAGACAGACAAATAGGCAGGCATGCAGGCATTAATAAATAAAAAGGAAGTTGAACGGACACAACATGAAATAGCTTTGGTTTATACTGTCTACAGTCAAATAAAAGACCAAGTAAATGAAAGAAACACTGTTTTATTTGCATTTCCAATACTGTCCCAGCCCTTTTTTCCAGCTGAGACCACAAGGGTTCATTATCATTTACCACAGTGGAGATAAACTAAAGTGCTATAAAAAGATCTTCCATTTTCCTTTCTTCACATCCTGAAAGATCTAGAACACTGATGACGCTGGTCAGCTTCAGAATCAAAGCTAAAAGAGTCAGATTCTGCTTTTTGATGAAGGAAGGCTCGTTTTGGTTTGAGTTAAAAACTAAGAGCAGTCAGACTCCAGCTGTGAGACAGATTTGCATTTTCAGCTATATTGGGAAATTGATTTGTTTTTTACTTATCTTAACTTTTTTTAACCTTGTAAACCAGTGAAGAGTGAATTTAACAAGCATTTAAACTGATATGTATCAACTAGCATTATGCCTAATGTCCATGTAAATACATTTTCTTAATTACCAATAAAATGTGTATTTCTGATGGATTAAGGAAACAACATACACTTGCATGCCAAAAATTATGAGATAGCAGTGTGTTCCTTGCTTCAGGAGACTGACAACTTGAGGTGTTATGAGCTATGAAGTGCTATCTTGTGAGTGAGGCTGTGAGATAAGTTGATGACCTATTGCTTTTGATATGTCAGTGTATAGTGTAATGTAATAATGAACCACATTTTATAAAACTAGATTTAAGAAACTGTCTGAATCTGTTTATCCATATATTGTGTTGTCTTATTGGACCATGGCTTACCAGCCACAATGCACTTTGGTGTGAAAAGGTTTGGGCACCCCAAACATATATAGCACATTTGTTATGCAACTCATACCCTACAGTTTTTTTTTTTTTTTATATATATATATAAAGTTTTTCCCCATTTTCTCCCTAATTTACATGGCAAACTACCCAACCCACTCATTAGGACTCCCCCTATCAATAGTGATGCCCCAACACACCAGGAGGGTAAAGACTAGCACATGCCTCCTCCGACACATGTGAAGTCAGACTCCGCCTCTTTTCGAACTGCTGCTGATGCAGCATTGCCGAGAAGCATCATAGCACGCTTGTGCTGAGCGACATCACCCTTTGGAGTGATGTGAGGAGAGAGAGCACCATCTACCCACTCAGAGAGAGAGCAAGACCAATTGTGCTCTCTCAGGGCTCCGGCAGCTGATGGCAAGCTGCATGAACAGGATTTGAATCGGCGATCCCCTGATCATAGTAGACACCCTACAGTTTAAACATCAAAACTCAATGTACTAAGTTTAGGGCCTGGTTTAAATACCTTTGTTAGCTATTAGTAAAATATGAATGACTAATCAAATTAAGATGGATGGTAAGATGAAAAATTAATGTCAAAATGATATTAAATGATGATGCTAAACGCTGCAGAACTGATGACAAAACAGTAGAACAGAAATATTCTTATTTCTATCGCTCACAATGATCCTCAACCTGTAGAAGCATGTGGAGATAAGTTAGCACTGTGTTTTCAGAGCTCAGTATAAAGACAGAGAGCTTTCTGTCAGTAATGTTTGTGAATTTTCATCCCCATATTACAGTATAACGATGTGAGGAGAGATTCTGGGCAGCTGGAGTTGGGTTTCGCTCTGAGCAGTGGAATATTAATGAGCTAGATGATTTTCAATAAGACGAAACTAAACCCCTTTAGCTTTTTGTTGAGATTAATATTAATGTCAGTTGCTCATTTGTTCCACATTTAAACTACTTTTGAGTTTTCTGAGAAAAGAGTATATCTCTGGGTCTGTAAGCAAACGCTCTAGTTTTAAGAAATGAATAACCAGATTTTATCAGGTTTCATTCATTCATATTACATTGTAAAAACAATGAAATGCCTAAAGTCATGGGATTACAGTATAGGATAGGGGCTTGGAAATTACACCCTATTTAATGCAATAGACCCACATGCATATCCCACAGATCAGTGTAGCATTCTTTAGCTTTCATGGGACATGGCAAAAGTCATGGGATACTAATAGTTAACTAATAGTTATCACATGTCCCATGACATTTGGCATGTATAAGTCTAGTATGTTTGGCATGTAATAAATGAATGAATGAATGTGTCAAAAAAGTACAGAATATAATATAATAATAGGTAACAGTATATAATATTCACATGTACAGGGGTTGGACACCTGTTTTTAGACCACAATAATTTGTCCCGACGGACAGTTCTGGTGGAAACAGGAGAGTTGAGGTGCACATTGAATTCTGCCGTGATTTAGGCAGCCGTGGTTTTATGTTTTTTGGATACAATCCGTGTTAGTACCCGAACATCCCTTTCAGACAGCTTCCTCTTACAGCGTCCACAGTTAATCCTGTTGGATGTGGTTGGTCATTCTTGGTGGTATGCTGACATTACCCTGGATACCGTGGCTCTTGATACATCACAAAGACTTGCTGTCTTGGTCACAGATGCGCCAGCAAGATGTGCATCAACAATTTGTCCTCTTTTGAACTCTGGTATGTCACCCATAATGTTGTGCATTGCAATATTTTCAGCAGAACTGTGCTCTTACACTGCTAATTGAACCTTCACACTCTGCTCTTACTGGTGCAATGTGCAATTAATGAAGATTGGTCACCAGGCTGCTCCAATTTAGCCACAAAACCTCCTACACTAAAATGACAGGTGTTTCCGTTTCATTGTCCAACCCCTATATATATATATATATATATATATATATATATATATATATATATATATATATATATATATACAAACATTTAAAGGACTTAAGTCATATTACTTATTCATTTTTAAGGCACATTTCCTCTGAAAAGATAAAAATAGAATACTAGGCCTAATCTCTGTCTGGGAAATCGACCCATTATCTTTAAGAATTGAAGCCGTTTCTGTTACTGTGCCTTTAAACAGCCTTTGAACCTCATTCAAAATTGTACTTTGGGTGTGGCTAAAGTGTGTTAGGTTAGCGCTTTTGCAGGTTTATTTCCTTAAATGCACTGGGAAATGAACAATTTGAAATGAATAATTTTCCAATTTTCACCCAGTACTTAGGAATTACTTATCTTGCAATACTAACAAGTTATGTAAGAGTAAAACTTAGCATGTGCTTCATATAAGTCACACTAATTCCTATTTCCTAATCGTGCAAAGTAATGGGGTAAAAGGGAGGGGGGCACATTATGGTTCATGCTAATGCTAAATAAAACAGTAAAAAAAAACAAAAACAAGTGAATCTCTTTAGCTCTTACCTGTGATGATCCTGGATGCAGAAGTGCAGACTCCGTTAGCATCGTCGCTAACAGGCTGTGGGGGTGGAGGGACGCTGGGCCTGGGCCGTGGTCTGGGTAAGGGCCGGGGGCGGGGCAGAGAGCCGGAGTGGAAGGAGGAGTGTTGGGTGTTCTGGAGGCTGTCGTGCGGGGGCGTGTCTGGTGGGGTGGGGGTTCTGGGCGGGGACGGATCAGGCTCTGGCGTGCTCTGGGGAGGAGGCTGTGGTGGTGGGTGGTTGGGGGCCTGGATGGGAATCTGGTTGTTGGACTGGCGGCGGGGTATGACTACAGGCTGAGGGGTGCTAGCCATAGGGCTAGGGGCTGGGGCATAGGGGTTAGACACAGATTTAGGGGTCTGGGCTGTGGGGGGAGAGGGGTTGGGGGTTATTTTGGGTGGGGCAGGGGCCTGCTTCTTTGTACCTACAATATGGGGTTAAAACACATTGTTGAACAACAGCAATGGTTACAGTTATTATTACAATCTACTATGAGTACTAGTTGTTGTATTTTTAGTATTATTTATGTGCAAATGCAGGAAAAAATAATGAACTTCTACCTTACATTACCATTAAAACATGGCCTGGTTGTTTTATAAGGACATTTTTATTTCTGCTCTAATATGGATGCACTGAAATATTTTTCTTTTGTCCGAAATCCAAACTGAACAAATTTGGCAAATACTTTCAATATTCTACCCATTTTTTTAACTACTGAGTAAATTAAATGGCCTAAATGTATTTTTGTCTTGCTTTTAAAACACTTTCAACATCCTACCTTGTTGCGCTGTCAGCCCTGACACTGTGCTGACTCTGCACTTGTCACTAAAGACTCCATTACCCAGAATTCACCCACATCTTCCCTCACTCCACAGATCATGTGACTATGGTGTTCCCGCTCTCCAAGATACTGATTGTTTCCACCTGTTCTCCTCTGTATAAATATCCCTCAATTTGCGTTGCTCTTTGCTGAGTATTGAATCTAGTTTTCTTACCTCTTCTACAACATGTTTCTTTGTATTTGCCTTTTTGTTATTGACCTTTTTGTTTTGTTTCACCATTTATCGTATTTTGCCTGGCCCAGTTTATTGATGAAATAGTTACCGACTAATACTATTAGGACTGCAACTAATGATTATTTTGGTATTTGACTCTAAACAAAATAATCTGTCGATTATTTTTCAGACTAGTCAATTAGTTAAGGATTATTTCTTCTGTTCCTAGCATTCTCTATTGCTTCAAAATGATAGAAACAGCAAAACCTGTTATTTAAATGTCATTTAAATGTACAGAAGATATTTAAATGTGAAATGTTTTGACTTTTTAGTGAGTAAATATGATGTCTTTGTTTAAAAATGTGTTTGGGCACTTTTGGTGACCAATCTGAATGTATTTTTCTGTCCCCAGCACTTGTTAAGTGCATTGCAGTTACAAACAAATGATTAGTCAACACTGAAATTGTAGTTGAAATGTTAATACTGGACATATATTTGATTATGCCAACTAATCGTTGCAGCCCTGAATAATTTACTGTTTAATTAAGCTGAACAATTTAAAAGTTAAACAATGGAGAGTGTTGTAACAAAAGTTACAAAGACGTGAGCTGTGAGGAACTTTGAACTCTTACCTCTGCGCACCATATGTGGACTGGGACCCTTGGAAGAAGGGAACGGGCTCTCAACCATCAGCTGTGTAGGTGTTCCAACAGGACCTCTAGGCCCGTTCCTCAGGGACGGGGGTGTGGACGCTGGCTCTCGAGCAACATTACTGCTGGACAAAGCGTTAGATTCGCCATTAAAAACAGAGGAAACTGCATCTGTCAGTGTATTAATGCATGAAACGCAAAGTATGCAATACATTTGGCTTATCATGCTATAAAAGCAAGATGCATTTTAATGTGAGGGATTATATTTTACTATTTAAACAAGAGCCAGGAAAGTGCAGGCAAAAAATCAATGCATCACTGACAAACAAAAACAAATGGACAAAACAACATGCCATGCGTTTCTCGGGTCTTCTGCAAAGAATGTATGTCATTTTTTTGTTAGAATTTAAAGCATTTCAGATGGTTAGAAAAGTCACAGTTAGTCTCCAGACAACAGCGAGGACGGCGAGGTCAGTGATTCAGAGATGACTCAGAGAGGAAACACCAGGAAGAATGGACGGAAGGTGGAAACTGCTGGCTGTGAGGAGCCATGGCGAGAGCGTGATCAGTCTGAGCAGCTGACTAAGAAGCTTCCGGACTCGGGATGGCATCTGAAAGGCATTGATGCTGCTCCATAACATCTAACCTGACAAGCTTCACCTCAGACCTCTGAAGCCGTAAGGTAAATCTTGAGATTCTATAGATTTTACTTACTTGTAGATGTATAGATGATTTATTGATGATTTAGGACAAGGGTCACCAACCCTGCTCCTGGACAGCTTGGTCTATTATGCTTCATTCAACTCCATTGTATTTTATTATGATTTTTTATTATCCTGTATTTTTATCTACAGGAGCAGGGTTGGTAATCGAGACAGATTTAGATTTAAAAACAGCGTATTCAGATTGGATTGCATGTGTTTTTTCCATCATTTGTTTAAGATGGGTGGCTTATTAGATATGAGTCACGAAATGCCACTGTTGGCTATTCACATAGCATAGATTAAATTTAGACAGCTGAAGCCTATTTAGTAACTGTTAAATGTCAGTTTAATGAATGTAAAGCTGATAAAGCGTATAGACGAAAGACTGTATAATTGAAAGGAGGCTTTAGTACACTGTTGGAAGCCTCTAGCTTGCTTCCAAAATGAGATACTATGGTTGGGCATGGAGCTGGAACCCAGCTGGTCCCATAAATACTAATATTAACCCGATTAATATGGTGACTCTGCAAATTTATTTAATTTTAACTGGGAATCTCTTGCTGTGTGTGGTTGAGTATTATGCTGCTGAAAAAAAAAAATAATGCCAGTTGAAAGCCCTGCCATGGAAAGTTAGTCAACATATCTGTCCTTGGGAAATTCTGCACATACCTTTGAGGTGTTAGTGTCCCTCGTATCACAACTAGGGGTCTGCATATGACTGAATGTCATGTGCAATGGCTTGGACTCTGACCATCATAAACAGACCCTAAACAGAACCTGCATTCATCACTAAAGATGATACAGTTCAAGTCCATAGAAGTCTATAGAAGCTGGCTGATGGACGGCCTAGATGGTGGGCAATCTGTCAAAACTTCAAATCTTCCAGCTCATCTAAGTCTAATGATATGCCACCTCTAAAAAAGTTTATCAAGTGGGCAAAATGTCTTTGAGTGCGTAGTAGATGCATGTCTAACAGTCGTTGATCTCTCACCAGGAGGTACACTACCCAAATGTAGCCTCGAAGAGGCTTTTTATAGCTGCATTTTAAATTTTTGCAGCAATCTGGGGTGTGTTATTTTACTTTTTGTATGTAGGTTGTACAGTTATAATGACTGCTTTAGTAAAGGCTTCAGATCAGCTTGCACTAATAATCTCAAGACCTGGCAAGAGTCGTAAAGAGTGCGTTAGCTACTGTAGATGCAGTCGGTAAATTAGAGTACACATCCCTGTCTTAGCTAGTGATGGTGTGTCTTTGGTATCGTGAGGATGCAAAAAGCACACAGAATGCATGTACTAATTCTCTTAATTAATTATGGGTGTGTTCTGGGACCAATCAGTGTGCCGTTTGTCATTTCCTTTAAGAGCCAGGTGAGCTCTGATTTTGGCACGTTCGTATCTTAAGATCTTGGTGCTTTAGCGCGTCCCAGCAGAGGATTCTGACCTGCGTGTTCACTCTGTGAAGAAACACCAGCAGTTCATTTAAGTAAAAAGCAATGTAATTTTATTCCTTATTCTGTAGATGTAAAGGTTGAATTTGCACATGGTGCTCCTTCATGGCTAGTATAGGATTGGGCGGCTGAATTGGGCGGCTGACTGTTGACTGTTGTCAGGGTTTAAATCTGTCAGTGGGTCACCAGTTTCTTTTTCTCGCCACCAACATAAAACAAACACACCAGATATTTACCTGAACACACCTCACTTCCAGACCAACACACCCATCAGTGTAGATATATTCCTAAACTCTGATACTATTTTAATGGTGCGGATTCTAAGGCATAAAAATAGACTGATGACAGGCTGTAAGATAGCAATGAGCATCGCAAATTAATCAGTCTTAAATCAGTTTTAAGAAATAATTCAGAGTGTTTCTGCCTTACAAACAAAAGCTTAGGTCAGGGGAGTCCAAACTACAGCCCACGGGCCATTTTTAAAGTATTTTAGAAATAAAATGAAAGTTGATCTGCTATTAAGCAGGTTTTTTATAAAGCGAGATTCAAAGTTTGAATGCTAGGTGTCGCTCACATAAACCCAATTTAAAACGCTCTTCATCTTTTTCCTTCCTTCACTATGCCTACATTAATGTTCATAAAAAAAATGGACAGCAAATTCAGAAGATTTCAGGCATGAACTGAATTCAGAGGGAAGTGTGTTTAATATGTGTTTAATTTGCAGGAATCAGTTGCCATAATGAAGAAGTATAATTATATTAATATATGTTATGAAACAAAGCATCAATTTGAAAAAAATCTTAGTTTACACAACACTGTCAAAGATAGATAAAGTAAAATGGTGTGTAAATGATAGTAATCAAGAAAATGTACAATTTAGAGAGCCTGTGACTGCACATACAGGGGTTGAACAATGAAACTGAAACACCTGCTTTTAGACCACAATATTTTATTGTCCGACGGACAGTTCTGGTGGAAACGGGAGAGTTGAGGTGCACATTGAATTCTGCCGTGATTTGTTCAGCCGTGGTTTTATGTTTTTTGGATACAATCAGTGTTAGCACCCGAACATCCCTTTCAGACAGCTTCCTCTTACAGAGTCCACAGTTAATCCTGTTGGATGTGGTGTGTCCTTCTTGGTGGTATGATGACATTACCCTGGATACCGTGGCTCTTGATACATCACAAAGACATGCTGTCTCGGTCACAGATTCGCCAGCAAGACGTGCACCAACAATTTGTCCTCTTTTGAACTCTGAACCTTCACACTCTGCTCTTACTGGTGCAATGTGCAATTAATGAAAATTGGCCACCAGGCTGGTCAAATTTAACCATGAAACCTCCCACACTAAAATGACAGGTGTTTCAGTTTCCTTGTCCAACCCCTGTATACCCTGTATTTATTTCTCCTTCTGGCTCACAACAAGAATCGTTTGGACACCCCTGGCCTGGGTGATCATAATCATTGGAGAGAGTTGTGCTAAAAGATTTAACATTAACGTTTCAGTGTGTAATCATCTCACAGCTGAAGGTGGGCGGGGCAGAGCATTGAGAGAATGAGCTCCTGATTGCTGATTGGCAGCTGCAGCATTGCGGTGGAGAAGGGGGAGGGGGTCTTGTTTGATTTGATTACGTTTTTGGAGGCGGTCCTTACCTGCTATCTTCAGCAGATTGCTGCTGGCCTAAAGGCTGCTGGGTCTGAGCCAGTATAGCTCCGGCCAGGCCAGCCTCCGAGCCCCCTACCGGTGACTGAGGGGGGGCCTCCCCCGCCTCCACCGGGGGTAGAGGGGGCTGGAAGGAAGGGGAAGAGTGCTGCTTTCTATATAGAGTGGCGCCTCTACGAGGGGCGAGCTCCGGCTGTTTGCTAGCGGGGCTATGGGGGGGAGAGGGGAGAGAGGGTGAAACACTCACACCTGACAGAGCTCCACCTACGGTGATAGAGCACCATTAGAACCCACAGAATAAAGAGAGAGAGAGAGAGAGACCACCACACACACACTAACACACACACACACAGTCACACACACTCCAACATTTATGCACAGTAACCACACCAGAGTAACCAGAAACGCAATCGAACCCCACATGGAGACGCCATTAGTCATTTCTACAGTGTGTTACCAGGAACTCGCTTAAAGCACCAGGTCTTGGCTCTGCTGTTTTGTCCATCAAACAACCTAATACAGTCCATAATAACACACAAGTGACTTCTTTCATTCACAACTGTTACCAATTAATCCATAGTAGTCGCTAAATATTAAGTCTTAAGATGAATAACTCAATAATAAATGTGCAATAAATGAGGTTAAAAACATATACATGACCAAAGCATAACCAGATGTTCCACCAGAAGTGAATCCAGATGTTATGACTGGCAGGCTCACTTACACACTGTTGGAGGTATCTGCTAGTAACTAGCACCCTGTAAAAGCCTTGAGGAACTGGATGTACACTCTTAATAAAGAAGGTGCCTCAAACAGATTCCACAGAAAATCCACTTTTGCGTCCAAAAAGAACCATGAGTTCATTATTATTTGTTTTTCATAAGTTTACATAACTGGTTGTTATGCACTGAATATTTGGCAACACATTATTAACAAATTATTCAGCTGAAAAACACTTTTAGTGTTCAGACAATTTACTGAAAAGCCAGCTACAGTGCCAGTGCTATGGAACGGAAAGTGCACGATCAGCCGACAATCAACAAATACCTGAGGTAACTTAGCTTTAGCATTTGTTTGTTTACTTAAAGACCAGCTGCCTTTCTCTATGTTAAATTCACTCACAAGATTTGAATAGCACTACAGGAGTAAATGTATGACTATAACTGCACTGCTGAAGTATATCTATAAATATAGATTAGAATAGCATTGCTAAAGTAAACATATGTCTAGAACTGCAATGCTGAGATACATTTATGAGTGGAATAGAACTGGTGAGGTACATGTATGATTAGACTTCAATGCTGAAGTAGATTTATCATTAGAATACCAATTCTGAGGTAAATGTATGACTAAATTGCACTGCTGAGGTGATTCTATGAATAAAACTGCACTGTTGAAGTAATTGCATGATTAGAATGGCACGGCTGAAGTAAATTAATGATTATAACTTTACTGTTGATGTATATTTATGATTAGAATACCAATGCTGAGGTAAATGAAAGACTCAAATTGCATTTCTGAACTAAGCATATTGATTAGAATAGCAATATTTAGGCTATTTTATTTATTTACTGAAAAAATGACTAAAACCTGCAAAAGAAAATGTATTTGATGTTTATGCTTGCGCAGAATGTTTAATTTAATTTAGTTTTGTTTCTTTTTTGGCCTTTTTCGATACATCTCTGAATTACATTTACGATTATATTTACGTTTCACAGTGGGAACCGAAAGCCAGCGAACTACAGTGGACTACAGACACTGGTGAAGGAGATCCATGACTGTTTTTGGAAGCAAAAGTGTTTTTTTTACATCATCACCCAAGAAACCATTTGAGGCAACTTTGTTTTACGAGTATATGGGAACGCAGCTTGTTTTTACTACAATTTATATGAATAAATCACACAAGCTCCTTTTAAACTTCTACCAAAGGGCCACATGACTGAGAGAAGACCTTTCAGCTTTTGAACCTTTGAACTGTCATTCAGTGGACAGGAGATGAGTGGCAGAGGGTGTGGTTTGATGCTAGTCATACCTCACACATTCCTGAGAGTCCTGGCTACAACAAGAGCTTCTCAAACTTGCCCTCGTCTTTACAGTTAATCAATAACTTTACTGAGTTATGTCACACGCAGCAGCTTTATCATATCTATAGGAGATGTAATCAAGTTATTGAAGGGGCATTTGGCCTAGGTAAAGCCCTGGATATGCTATGTGTCTTTTCCCCCGATTTTTTTAGCCCTGACTCTGAGTCAGTCAGAGTGGACAGTTGGAATGAGAATGGAATAATATATGTGAGCGATGGAGCTTCAGTTTCAGACCAGACAGAGCATTTAAAGCATGCTCATCTTTTTTTAAAACTCAACTCTAGTTGAGCGTAATCTGGTAGAGTGTAGTGTATATTGGTAAGTGACTAGTGTCTGAAATGGTCTCATCAATAGCCAATAGAAGCTAAGCACAACAAAATCAAGGAAAATAGTTGTTACTTTATTTACAGTATTTATTTACTGAAGTTGGCTTGTTATTAGGCAGCTTCTTAATTTTATTTTAGGTTCCACCTTAATAAGAAACAGCAGCTACACTCTGGTGCTAGTACACATTTCGTACTGCTGAGCTGTTTAAGGTGAAACGAAAATAATAACAATAATAATAATAATAATAATAGTTGGCTTTTTATTAGGCAGCTTCTTAATTATATATTAGGTTCCACTACGGGTGTGTCATATCTTACCGTACGTGATAATATCGCCAACATCAATACCTTGAAATATCTTGACATATCACTCACCTCTAATTATCAAATCAGGGAACTACTTTTTTGCTGTTTTTAGCAAAAGAAAAGTTTACACAGTTCTGATTTCCCATTATATATCTGCTAGAGAAAAAAAAAAAATTGTGTAGTGTACCCAAGGCTTAAGTCATATCTGAATCTGAACGACTCTGTGACCCATAACAACCATAAACACCACATAATGTCACTCGTTTTACCATTTTAGACCAGGAAAGCAAACAAAAAGTTTATTGATTGAATGAATGAAGCATACACAAAACTGATTACAGGTGGGGGAAGGGATCATGCGGCAGTAACTACACGGCCTCTTGTGGCACAGCTGGACTGTCTGCTTTGACTGTGACAGACTCACTGGCCACTACATAGAGAGCAGACACAGCTGTGGCCTTGGAGTCTTGTCTGTGAAGGCGAGGATGGGTTGGGTACCTGTCTCTACGGGGGCTCTCAGGCTCTAGCCCTCCCTGGCTGCCTGGGCGCCTTCTGTCGATCGTGTGCGGCTCGGGCTCGGGGGTCCCTGGGTAGCTGAGCTGGTGCATAGGGGCGGTCGGCAAGGCGAACATGCCGGACACGTTGAACTCCACATCTGATAAATGAAGCAAAAAGAAAACAGATAGTTTAGATTAATTCAAAGACATTTGCTTTCATTTTATAGAGTTTTACAAATGACTATACTGGGGTAGAGCTGCAATGATTAGTCGACACAATCGACAAGGCCTAATATAAAAATTTCTTGAAACAGAATTTTATTGTCGACCCGTCAATAATGTGTGATGGAGAGGACTATTCCCTGTGGTTCCCTATCTGTCTCTATCTATCTGTAAACACACCAGATAAGGGACAAGACATCACCCATACTGACTGTACATTACCTCATTAGACTTAGATCCAGCTGCAGCCAGGGTTGCCAGGTCCAGCAAAAAAAAAAATCCTGCCCAAAATTATGTCTAAAACCTGCCCATTAGAAGCTTAAACTAGCCCAATATCTAAGGTTGCCACATACATTCACAACATAGTACATATTTGTTTTGAATTCAATTTGTTTTGCAATAAAGTTTTTTTGGTGGCCAAGTTAAAAAAAAAACAAAAAAAAAAGACCAATCATTTTTAGAATTTTTTTTACCAGTGACTATCAAATAAATCCAGTTTGGTGGGAAAACCGTGAACCTGGCAACTCAGGTTACAGAAGCAATTCAAGAGTGCAATTCAAAAGGAAATATTAATACTAAAATTAAAGTAAATACTTAAGCAATAATACAAGAGAGGGAGTGCTATAACAACATGTAAAACACCTCTCTGCCAATCACACTGCAGGATCAGAACTAACAGTGTGATAATAATAATTAATAACAAATAATATAGAAATAATAAGCACATTTAATGGCAATTTACATGAATAAAAAAATATATATTCAGAAAATTGCAGAAAACATAATTGAGCAAATGTTAAAAAATATAATAGAATAATAACAGTTGGCTTTATATTAGGCAGATTCTTAATTAAACTTTATGTTCCATCTTAAAATGGCTGAACAGCTACACTCTAGTGCTAGTACATGTCTCGTACTGCTGAAGTGTTGAAGGTGTAATGAAAATAACAATAATAGTTGGCTTCCTATTAGGCAGCATCTTAATTACATTTTATGCCCCTCCAAATTCATATTGTGTGTCAATATTTACAAGTCAATTGAAGCCATTTAAGTAGAATTTCCTAAAAAAAAAATTACATCACCCTGCATGTGTGAATGTCTCCTATAACATGCTTTATAATTTTATATGAATTTTATATCAACTATCAAAGGTGCAAAATCTGTCTAGGTTTAGCTGTAAATATGCAGTAAACATGCATTGGATTAGAAGCCTCGCTAATAAGAAACACAAATGGGCGGAATGATAAAAAAAATAAAATCGTGATTAATCGACTAATTGAAAAAATTATTGTTGTCGTTGGTTGAGGTGCTATAATGTACACAGCCTTACCATCTGGAAAGAACCAATCTGCGTGCTGGATGATTGGTTCAATGATGGTCACCACATGGACAGAGGTAGCAGCTGCCATTTCAGCAAGGGTTCTAGAAACACAATAAAAACAGCATAATTATTAAATTAGTTAATGTTACAACATCTGAAGTAATTCGCTGCGAGTTAGTACAGTAGGGGTGTTATCGAAATCGATCAAAATTATGTCATGGTCTCGAGCATCGAAGTCAAAAAGATGATCGACGATCCCTGACTGTTCCTGTATTTTTTTTATTTTTTTTTTTATGTTGCACATTGCTGTTTTAATAGTTTAATAATTTAACTGTTGCTACAAAAAAAGCCACTGGATGGCATTACATATATATATTAATTAAATTATTTAAATGTGACCATTAGTGCCTAATGTGGTGTATTACAGATCACTTGTATCACTTTGCATCACTTATATCAAGCCCACCTTTTGAAATAAGATATTGTAAATTTGATGAATCAAACCAATGACTGATCTAAAACTGGCATAGGCCTCTCTGCTGTAAAAAAAAGAAAAAAGAAAATCGAGAATCGAATCAAATTGTCACCCTAAAACCGGAAATAAAATCGAATCGAGGATTTAGAGAATCGTGACACCCCTATAGTACAGTATATTAAACACTGGAACTCACCCTTCAGTCTTGGCCCACAGCAGGTTGGGTCCCAGTACAATGGCGATGTTGCTGGGAGTCATCTTATTCACCTCACTCTCCTGAGCTAGCTTAGCAAGAAACTTTACTAAATACCTGAAAAGAAGAAATTAAATCATCTGCTTAATTCTTTTTTTTTTTTTTTACTGAAAACATGTTCTCTATAAAGAGTAATGAAACTGAATGCGACTTTATGTACCTCAAATTAGCCTTGTTTGCTTTTGGCAAACTGTCACATATCACCCACAGAGCCTGCAGTCGTTTATCTGAGTCAGAAATGCTGCGTAAAGGTGACAGACACAGAAAATAAGAAACTGAAGAACGAGAAGAGCTTTCAGTAACGAAACAAGCGCGTCTAAACATGTCTGAACATGTGCTTTCTATATTTTTTCACCAATGTTTCTCTCCATTTCCGCTAAAACCCTCATTCTTCATTTTCTGTGTGCACAGAGCATTTATTTATACTGCCATGTATCATTTACTTTGAAGCCTGGATCCACTCATCATACAGCTGGAAGGTCATCAGAGGCTCGGGCAGCTCCCGCAGGTAAGACTTCAGGGCTCCTGAGCATGGGAAAAACAATGAAAAACACATCGATGGAACACAGTGAGTGTTTTGACAGGGCAAGACTGAACCACGCTCCAGCGTCGCAGCAATACGGCGAGCATCAGTTACAGGCATGAAATCAGGTTAGGCTGGTTTCGAGAGGAAAATACTGATGTCTGTAAATAATAAATGGACGAACCAAAAATGTGACACTGACAGTTCAGGCTTCACTCCTGAATTCAGCTTTTGCAACATGAAATCATGAAAAGTTGAGACTAGGGATGCACTGAATATTTGCACCGAAAAAAAAAGAAATGCTGATGCTAAAATATATATTATTATTAGTGTTTGGCTAAATTAGTAAAAATAATAATTAATACTGAACAAGTTAGTTTTCTCTAACTTAGGAACAGAGGACTTTTACATGGCAGCCCCAAACCCCACTCCCTCCCCAAGACCCCAGCAGCACTCAGAGCATGGAGTGAATTACATAGCCAACAAAAGCCTGATCCGGATGGGATTAGTTTCTCAAGGGATCCTGGGGTCTGTGATTTTATTCCCATACGGAACAAACATGTAAGTGTTTTTCTTAAACGTTCTCTGAGAAAATTACAAGCTGAATTACCTACTGTTTTTCGCTGAACTCTGTGGTTGTAAGGTAATTTTAGTCTCATCCGGACTCACATTTCCACGGAGATCCATGTAAACACAACAGCGAGTGGAAATGGAGAAGCTACTGAACGCGATGTCATGTGACCGAGAAAGCCAAAAAAAAAAAAAAAAAACAACAAAAAAAAAACCTCACTGGTCCTCTTTTTTTTCCAATTGCAGTCTGGATGCAAGAGTGTTATTACCGAGGTAAAAGTGTGAAATATTTTTCACAGACGCCCCCCTGAGAAACTAATCCCATCTGGATAGTGCTTAAGAGACAAAAAGGGCATGTTTAGACTCTGAAATACTCTAACTTAGACTTAGCATTGGTTTGTTTAACCAAAGACGGTATGCCTTCCTATTTGTGAATTTAACTCACATGACTTGCGTAGCACTTCTGTGCTACATTTATGAGTTGAATATAAAAAATTTGTGAAAAGTAAATTAGTAATAAGTAAATTCCTTCTTCCCCTCCTTTCCTCCTCTATACCGCCATTTCACTTTAGCCTCCTTTAATTTTTATTTATTTTTTTATTTTTTTACCTTGAACTTCAATGTCTTCTATTACAAAATGTACATCATTATTGTAAGTTGCTTTGGACAAAGGCTTCTGCCAAATGTAATGTAAAACGAAATGTAATGTAATGTAATGAAAATTCATCATTAGAATAACACAACTGACGAACATTGTGTCTTGTTTTCTCCTCTATTAATGTACACAAAGAGAAATTGTATAATAAATTAATTTACTGAAAATATTTTAAATAAACCAATTGAAACATTGTCATTTTATGATTTATTACATTGCTAAAAATGTAATATATGAATATTATTTTTTTTCTTTGTTTGTTTAATACTGACAGGTTTCTGACTGTCCCAGTTTTGAGTTCAATGACAAAATCGTGCCCAAAATGTCTTTTTCATCTTTCAATCAATATAAACAAAATACAAACAAAAACAACATTATACTCAAATATATCTGTTTTTGCTTCTGCTTACGGACACAAATGAGGTATTGATTGAAAGCGTAGAATCTGCACTTTTTGTCTGGATTGATTTATACACAAACATTTTAAAAAGCCACAAGTGTGAAATAATACATCTAATATTAAATTATACCATGCTTTTGTTCTCTACAGCAAAGCGACTCAAATTCATGCTCAGATATCAGCAGATAGAGAGAGGTGACCTTGACACTGTAGGAAATGCTGCTTTAACTGTGCAATGCACACACACACACACACACACACTCTCCAGAGCAAAGAGCATGTATAACCCGAGGGCATCACATGCTTCTCTGGTTTCCTCTTTGAGCAGAAGAAGGAGCTCTGGGTGAGTGAAAACGAAACGTACCGGCTACAGCGTGAGGGTCGGAGTAGAACTCCTCCAACTGGGAAGTGGAACAGTCCAGAGCCGCCTTCAGCTTCTTTAGCTTAGAGGCTCCTGCAGCGATACGGAACAACCCCTACAAAACAAACAAACACACAAACACACACACAAAAACACAGGTTAATATCAGTATAACCTGGCTTTTGTGTTTGCAGCACTATTATTTAAACTTCATACAATCACTGTGTAACAATAAAACAATAAAGACCTTAAATAATGCAAAGAAAACAAGTTCAGATTTTCATAGTTTCATAAGTTTTAAGAGTTCAAAAATCAATATTTGGTGGAATAACCCTGTTTTGTAATCACAGTTTTATGCATTTTGGCATGTTTTCCTCCACCAGTCTTTCACACTGCTTTTGGATAACCTTATGCCACTCCTGGTGCAAAAAAAATTGCTTGGACTGATAGCTTGTGATCATCCATCTTCCTTTTGATTATATTCCAGAGGATTTCAGTAAAATAAAAGAAACTCATCATTTTAAGTGGTCTCCAATTCTCCAATACATTTTAATACAAGATTTAGGGCCCTATCTTACACCATGTGCAAGGCATATCATGATGCTCATTGCTATATTACACCTCGCCAACAGTCTATTTTCATGCCTTGCGTCTGGATCGTTAAGCAGCGCTGATGGGCGTTGTGGTCTGGAAGTAAGGTGTATTTATGAAAACACAGATGAGCCACTGACTGATTAGAACCCTGACAACAGTCAGATGTTCATTGCTATCTTGGCTACGCAGGTGCACCATGTGTGCTTAACACTTGTACACCCACCTCTTGTTACATACACACACACAAGGACACATATCGCTACATCGCTAATTAAGTGGTTAAGTAAGGCAATAATAATAATAATAATAATAATAATAATAATAATAAATGCCCCCTTGAATAATGCAATTATTTTCATAATTTGAATACAAGTATTTAAATGGAAAATAAAATTAAACAGTGTGAAATATGAAAATGTGATGAATTTAAACATAGATGGAACATTCACAGTGATAATAAAAGGTCCAGGGAGGAAATAGCTGTCTCGTTTCAGTACTATAATTAGACACAGTGGTCTGGGTGCAAACACAGAAAGGAGAAGTAAACTTTACATTAACATCAATACTGGGAGTCACACTTCCACTGTCTTACAGCCTGGAGCCAAAAAAAAAAAAAAAAGAAGAAAAAAAAAAGCGTTTCTCAGTTCCAGACATGCTTTGATCTACAGCTCTGGGAAAAAAACAAGAGACCACTTCAGTTTCTGAACCAGTTTCTTTGTTTTTGCTGTTTATAGGTATGTGTTTGAGTAAAATTAACTGAATTGTTCAGCTTTATAAGGTAGAGTCACCTGGAATTAATAAGCTTTCAGTTAACAGCTGCGCTGAACTCATCAAGAGTTAATTACTTGAATGTGTTTGAGAGCATCAGTTGTGTGTAAGTGTATACAGGTATACAGTGAATAGCTCTAATTTGAGTAATGCTCTAATCCATATTATTGCAAGAACTATTTAACTAAGCAGAGAAAAAAAATTTTTTAGAAATGAAGGTCAGTCAATTCCTATCAAAAGTTTAGCTGCAAAGACCCTCAAAACGTTATGAATGATGAAACTGGTTCTCATCAGGACTGCTCCAGGAAAGGAAGAGCAGCAGTAACCTTTTTAATACAATGTTTCTATGTGCACCTTCATAGTCTTAATGACTTTATGATGCATTTGCACTGCTCTGACGAATCAACGCACAGAAATTTATCCCATTCCTTCACAATGGGAAGTGTCAGCTCCTTCAGTGCAGTCATGCGGTGCATCGTGGGTCCTGCGCATTGAGTCCGAGGGGATGTGAAGCAATGAAAAGTTGAGCTGAGGTAAAATTATGGAAATGAGTACATCTAACGTGATGCGTCTATCCAATTTTAGTTCCGTTTTCAAGTGTTCCAAAAAAGCATGGAAGAAAAGCTAATCATTGCTAACCAATCCCTGCCGATTTACAAGGACTGGAGAAAGCCTGGAGAAAGGCTGCCGAGATTGTCAGGGTCTCTGGTGGGTTTTAAAATATTAATATATCATTCAACTGAAAAAGTTTGCTTTTGTTAGCCTATATGCTGCTCACTAGACAGTGTTATGAAGCTCAATCAAACATTTACATTTATAAATATATATATTCAATTACAGGAAATAGAGCTTGTATAAAACCCTTTCCCATTTATTAAAACAATCTAATTGGACAACACAGGCAACGCCTTTATAATGTCCACATGCAACCGGTTGGAGGGGGCAATGTGTTCATGTGCATTAATGCTTCAGTGCAGTGTGAATGCAGCGCTAGTATTAAATTGCAATGTAGGAAAAATGTATCCGACTGTATGTTTTAAGAGTGTACCTCCTCTTTCATGCCAGTCTCCAGCAGCATCATCACACACGCCTCTATGGGCAGAGCGATTTCTCTGTTAGTGCGTTTCAAATGCTCCTCTAAAGCTGTGCCAAACGCCGGCTTCTCCGTCCACGTATCTGTACAACACAGAGAGAGAGAGAGAGAGAGAAAGAGAGAGAAAGAGAGAGAGAATGTGAGTGAGTTCAAACCACCCTTTATTAACAATATTAGTAAAAACAGACCATCAGATAGAAAATAAGGCAGGTTGTTTTATGCTAAAAGGTCATTAAAACGAGTTTGCCGTTCAAAAATCCCTCCATAATCACACATTTTCATAACCAACATGATTATTCATTGAATCATAAAACATAAAATCAACCCTTACTCTGGCCTGTTTTAACCGTTTAAAAAGTAAAAGAACATCAGCCTTGGCCTGAGTCAATCTCTTTTTTTCTGCTAAAATACAGAAGGAGAGAGAGAGAGTCAATTAATTTAAATTTAAATTATTATATAACAGTGTATTTGCACTTTCTGTATGGCTGACATCAATTATACTCACTTTATGCACATCAACTGGTGTTCACTCTCTATTGTTTAACTGCACTACCTCCATTCTACATTACACACACACTAAAGACTGTACTTATACACTTTACATTCATTTTTTTTATTGTATTTATATGTATCGTTATATTTTATCCTTTTGTAACTTTGTGTATTATACATATCTGCTGCTGGATGTGTAGAACGTGTAGAAAGGTAGAACGAAAGAAAGAAAGAAAGAAAGAAGGAAGGAAAGAAAGTAAGTAAGTAAGTAAGCATCTATCTATCTATCTATCTATCTATCTATCCATCCATCCATCCATCCATCCATCTATCCATCCATCCATCCATCCATCCATCCATCCATCCATCCATCCATCCATCCATCCATCCATCCATCCATCCATCCATCCATCACAATGATAATTAATGTCTAAATAACCTTAGCCAATTAATGCTTTGGCAATACAGTAATTAACTATGGTCATGTCAATAAAGCTTCTTTGAACTGAATTGAATTGCGAAAGACAGAGAAACAGAGAGAGAGAGAGAGAGAGAGAGAGAGAGAGAGAGAGAGAGAGAGAGAGAGAGAGAGAGAGAGAGAGAGAGAGAGAGAGAGAGAGAGAGAGATACAGAGAGAGACAGAGGGAGAACATGGTTAGGGTGTGTTTTACAGTCTACCAGCTCAGGTTGTTGTAGGATTTGAATTATGACAGGAAGCTGTCAGAAATCATAAGCAGACCTCTGTATCCATAAAGATACACCAGGCTTCCCAGCGCGAGCTGATTTATGCTCAGTATCGGACACACATACCACACAGAGCACATCTGAGCAGAACCCGATCGGCCGGCCGTTCAGCAGGTCTGGAGTGATTGACGACGGTGACTAATCCTGCTGGCACTGATCCTGCAGCTCTCTCCACTGTTTAACTCTCACTCATAGTAACTCAAGCTGAACTGAGCTTCAGGAGCAGATGGGCCAGCAGTGCTTCTGCTTTACAGCAGGAGAGAGAGCTGCCAAGATACCCACCAACTCTTCCCAAACCACATCACTGATCATTAACCTTTTAATCATCACAGTTAACAGAACTGGCACACGCTGGATTTTCCTCGTGGGAATGAAAACTATAGTAAATAAATGTATTTTCTTTTAAAGCTACACATTTAAGCACTGGGAGACAGATTAAAGAATAAAACAATTGATTGAAGGACCAATATGTATAATATTTTCTGTGCCAACTCATAAAATGATCAGGACATTCACTAGATATTAAGAAATCAGCTGGGTGGGTATCAAGAAAGTATTTGAGATAAAGTAAAGTGTAAAGTGATAGAATTACAAGCAAATTTTCTATGGCAATTTAAATGATGATGCATATTTTAAACTTCTAAGACCCATTTGGAATTAGTAAGACCTAAGTAAAAAAAACTAAACTTTGTCTTTGTACAGGAAGTCAGTTTTGCAAGAAACAATGTTGTCATATTGTCACAGTAGTTTATTTTAACATTTAAAAATGTATAAAAATATTCTTGCCATATTCTTGTTAAAAAGGACCCAATTACTCCAAAAACAATATTTTAGCTTTCCACAGTAAAACAAAATAAATGTATTTCAAACACAAAATTCAAGAACAATTTTTATCTGGCCCATGTTTCTGTCTGGACTGGCTGTAGAAACGTTTGACTGGAATTCTGGCCATTTTATTTTAAAGGAGGGGAAATTAATTGCATTTTTCATATACCGCCATACCACTAGAGGCACTTCAGAGCCCTGTGTAGAAAAGCTCTGCCCAAGAAGCAGAGACAATTCGCTAACTAATGCTAGCCATTTAGCATAACAAGCTAACACACTGGAGTAATGGTAGCTCAGCTTTGTGAATAAAATAAAAAAATATATATATCGTGATATACCATAAAACCATCAGAATCATAAAAAAAATACTATAAAGCGCACTAAGAATCCTTTAATTTCCTCATAAATCGTCAGTGTGCCTTATAATCTGGTGCGCCTTATGTATGAATGTAGCAGAATTAACATAAGCTAACCATGCTAAGTGCTAGCCTTTTCGCTGTTCAGAGGTGAGTATTATAGGCCTGTAGCCTGCTGCTAACCTAGGGTAGCACTGCTGGAGATGTATTAGCTAGCACTGCTGGAGATGTATTAGCATTGGCTGCGTGTTACAGCATTAAAACAAGCTACGTGGGACGAACCGCTAGCTAATATCACCCTGGCTTAACAACGCACTTAGCATTCTTCTGTGTAACGCTCTTGACCAGAATTTACTAGCGCTAACTGTGGCTTGTGCTATCGGTTAGCCGCTAATGCTAATGCTGCTGCACCCAGCCTTAGTAGAAATCTGGAAATCTAAGCTTACTGTTAATAAATGGAAGGGCTCTACTCACCCAAACAAACAGTTTTCAGAAGAGATATCTGAATAGATTAATATCCAGCACATTTAAAAAGATTTTTTTACAGTTTAGTTTACTTAGCTTAGCTTTACTTAACAGTTATCCCCACACTACCTGCTAAATTAGAAGAGAAACATGGCGACACCCCTGTTCCTTATAAGTATCACATAATGTGCCTTTTGTGCAAAAATAGACCAGAAAATAGACGGTCATTTATAGTGCACATTATAATATTTATAGTGTGAAAAATACAGTAAATGTTTAAACAACAAAAAAAAAAGTATCATGGTGCAGAGAAGCAGAAATGTAACGTCCCCATATCAGGATGCAGGATCTCAAGAGGTTAATTTCTTCTACTACTATGATTTACATCAAAATCAAGAGCCTGACTGACTCTTGACTGAAAAAGACAGTACATGTCTTACCTTGCTTTGATCTGATGCTGGGCAGAAGACTTTCAATGGAAGCCAGAGATCTTTTGTGGTATTCAGCTTGAGCCTCTAACAACTGACAACAGGTAAAAGAAATAAACAAAAAAACATATAAAAGATCAGCAGACTAACAATTAACACAAGCAAATTCTCACATAGCTCATGTTTTACATGGGAAATGTTTGTGTTCAAGCTCCATTAAACCTTTGGATCTGTAGAGAGTGGAGGAAGAACTCACCACGACATAATAACAAGCATACTCTCCTTCCTTGGAGGAGAAAGCGTACATGTCAGCAGCCAGCTGATCCTGAGGAGAACAGATGATTTTACACTTAGCAGGACATTAGGCAAGGCAAGGCAAGGCAACTTTATTTATATAGCACCTTTCATACACTGTGGCAATTCAAAGTGCTTTACAATTAACATTTCTAAAAATTAAAAAACAAATTAAAAATAAAGGGCAAAAAATAAGCAATTAATAACAAAAAATAAAATAAAATCAAATTAGGTTATAAAATAAAAATGAAATAAATTGCTTTAATTAAAAGCACGAGAAAAAAGTAGAGTTTTTAACCTGGATTTGAACAGTTCTACATTTGGGGTATTTCTAAGACTTTCTGGAAGTCTGTTCCAGTTATATGCAGCATAATAACTAAAAGCAGCTTCTCCATGTTTAGACTGGACTCTGGGTTCAACTAAGTGACCCTTGGCCATAGATCTAAGAGATCTAGTGGGTCTATATTCTCTAAACAGATCTGTAATGTATTCGGGGCAAGAGCTGTTCAGTGATTTATAGACTATCAGCAGCACTTTAAAATCTATTCTGTAAATAACTGGAAGCCAGTGTAGAGATTTTAGGACTGGAGTGATGTGCTCTGTTCTCTTAGTCCTAGTTAAAATTCTAGCAGCAGCATTCTGAATGTGCTGTAGCTGTTTAATACACTTTTTAGGAAGTCCAGTTAAAAGGCCATTACAATAATCCACTCTACTTGAAATAAACGCATGCATCAGCTTCTCTAGATCCTGCTGAGACACCAAACACCTGACTCTAGCTATATTTTTAAGATGATAAAAATATATTATGTTATATATTAAATATATTATGGTGTATAATTATAAATTATACACCATAATACTCCAGCTGTAACATGCATCAACACAACAAAATCCAGCATTTCAGAATGCAGGCCATTTAGGTTAGGAAATTAGTGTACTCTATTTATAGATCGATAGATTAAATATTGAAGTACGGGCTCTGAGTAGTACCAAACAACTGTCCCTTGCTTACAGTCAAGCATGGTGGTGGTAGCACCATGGTCTCAGATTGTATAAGTGCTTCTGGCACTGAGGAGGTGAATTCTGAAGCAAAGAATGATCCCCTACATTCAGCAAAAGCACCACATTGCACTTTTCTGACCCTAAACACACCTCCAAGATGACATCCTACTTACAGATGAAGCTAAAGGTAGAGGAGATGCACTGGCCAAGCATGTCTCCAGACCTAATCCCTATTGAGCATCCTCATATGGAAGGTGAAGGAGAGCGTGGTCTCTAACATTCAACAGCTCTTTGATTTCATTATGGAGGAGTGTAAGAAGATTCCAGTGGCTACTGACTCTTGCGCTGTCTCTCCCTCTTTCTCATTCGCACGGTCTCTAATTCTCTCTCACTTGCTCTCACTCACTCACTCGCGCTGTCCCTTCCTCTCTCTTCCTCGCTCTCTCTCTCTCGCCAACATGCTATCTCACTCATGCTGTCTTTCTCTCACTCGCGCTGTCTTTCTCTCACTCGCGCTGTCTTTCTCTCACTCTCTCACAGTCTCTCCATCTCTCTCACTTGCACTGTCTCTTCCTCTCTCTCTCACTTACTCTCGTGCTGCCTCTTGCTAACTCATGCTGTCTCTCGCTCTCTCTCACTCGCTTTCTCTCGCCAACACGCTATCTCCTCCTCTCTCTCTCACTCGCTCAATCTTTCTCTCACGCCCGCTGTCTTTCTCTCACTTGCTTTCACATTGTCTCTGTCTCTCTCGCAGTCTCTCAATCTCTCTCCCTCGCTTTCTCACTCACTAATTTGCACTGTCTCTTCCTCTCTCTGACTCACACTCGCGCTGCCTCTACCTAACTCATGCTGTCTCTCCCCCTCTCTCACTCGCTCTTTCTCGCTAACACGCTATCTCCTTTCTCTCTCACTTGCTTGGTCTTTCACTCACTCGTGCTGTCTTTCTCTCACTTGCTTTCACTTTGTCTTTCTCTCTCTCACGCAGTCTCTCCATCTTTCTCTCTCTTGCACGCGATCTCTCTCTCTCTTACCTCTCACTCACTAACTCATGCTGTCTCTCCCTCTCTCTCCCTCTCTCTCACTCGCTAACACGCTATCTCCTCCTCTCTCTCACTCACTTGCACTGTCTTTCTCTCACTCACGCTGTCTTTCTCTCACTCACTCTGTCTTTCTCCCACTTGCTTTCACTTTGTCTCTCTCTTTCTCGCGCAGTCTCTCCATCTCTTTCCCTTTCCCTTTCGCGCACGGTCTCTCCATCGGTCTCTCCATCTCTTTTTCTCTCTCTCTCTCTCTCTCTCTCTCTCTCACCGTCTCTCTCTCTCACACTGTCATTCTCTCAATCACTCACAATAGCTATTAGGTCTCTCATGGTGACAGTATGAAAAGGAGCATGAGAATTACTTATGTCGGCTGTTAAATAAATTTGTTGTGTAAGAATAATTAATGTTTTCTGTATTTTTTGGTCACAATTAAGAAAAAGGTACCGTTATTGTATTGTAAAGTATTGTATCGGTACCGGTATCAAACATTTTAAGACGATACACAGCCCTACACATCGATCACGTTCCCAATATTATTTTTTAAGCATACATTTCTGAACAAGCTCATTAACCAGCTTTATAATATAATAACACAGTAGTCTCACAGTATTGAATCACACTGCACTGCTAATACACAGTATATGTTCTGTATATGTTCTCGTTCTATGGAAAAATTACAATAACATCTCTGTCCACTCCAGACCTGTACCTGCTTCCCTGATTATCAGTAATCCCAAGAATGTGCAGCTCCTAAAGCTTATGGTCATCAGGAGGTCCTGGAGCGAGACCCTCCCTCACACATGAGATAAATGAAGAGCACCAGCACCACATACCTTACATATCTCTACTTTATTATGGGCTTCATCCATCTCCTCCTTCAGCGAGTCGGCTTTAGCAGACATTGCCGGGTTGTTAGTGGCAGTGAGGATCGCTTTGGTGGCCTGAAGGTATCTGGATCAGATACAGGGATAGATAAGATTAGAAAAATGATGTATATACACATGATGTAATACATCATAATATAATATAACGTAATGTTACATAAATTAAAGTAGAAGCATTTTTAGGTCCATACACTGCAAGAGACAACATTTTAGCAGGTAAAAAATATTTTTGTCTCACTAAGCATTGTGTAAGATTATGCTTATTTTAGGAATAATTATCTTATTTATTCTTACTTAGACCTTATTGACTGTAAATAAGCACCTAAATTCCAAATTTTGTCCAAATTTAAGATATTAAATCAAGTATTTTCACTTGATTCTTCTATTTGAATGATCATTAATAATAATTATAAGTGTTAATCCTGTAAATAATCATTTCTGTTGGTGTAATTGTATATATGTAATCTAATATGTAATCTTTCTTTTAATTATTTGTTATTAATTATTATTATTATTGTTTGTTTTCTGTTTTATGCTTTGGCAATAGTGTTGACTTTTACATTCATGCCAATAAAGCACTGTTGAATTGAAAAATTGATTCAAGTCTTACTTTAAGGATTTTTTATTGCTTATTTTAATCAAGGTAAGATTACAGAGTTAAATCTTTTTCATTACCACCCACTTGCACTGTCCACTTTAGTGGTAAACTCTAATAAGGGTGTACGCCGACCAGTGTTCAATCTCACTCACAAGATAACACCTCAGGTGTGGGCATAGCCCTGCTGTTACGACTTCTGGAGTATCAGTAAATTTAGCACAAAACTGCAAATATCTGTCTGTGCACCCACCTTGCTCTTGCAGAATCATAATCCAGCACAAGCTTAGCTAGCTGCTTCCTCTGCTTCAAGATATTAGGAATATCCACCTGTTAACAGAAATATATATTAGACACATACAAGACAGCTGTGGTGGTGTGTCAATCGATTAACAGATTAATCACAACAATATTCTGTGAATAACTGTGATTAAACACACTCGTTCTTCTTAATCTTAATCTAAAGTTTTTACAGTGGATATTTAAATGTATATAAAATAATGAATGTAAGAAATGTAAAATGCAGTTATATTATTATTATTATTATTATTATTATTATTATATTATTATTATAAATACTAGTATATACTTTTATGTTTGAGGGGAGATAAAGCCAACATAGGGCACTGGAACAAAGAATGCATGATAAATTAGATAGAGGAAACTGTTTTTACTTTATTGTAAAGTGTTTTTATGGTCCGATCAGTTGACGAGTTTGTTTACTGGTTTGGATTCACACAGGCACAAACCTAAACGCAACAAAATGCGAACCAATATTCCACGCAAGCACACTGTCTCCTCTGATTGGTCAGAGCTGTCAGGCGCTTCAGCGCGTATATCTGTGCAGTGTGATGCTGCTTTAATACAGAACGCTGAACATTTGCAAATGCACTTTGTTAAACACAGTTTTTTTAACAGGATATGCAGCTCATATGTGAGCAGTGAACACTGCACATTACAACAGGTGAAAACAGCATGGAGCAGCAGAGACAGCGTTTGTTCATAGATTAAACTGTGTCTATCAGCTTAGCTTAATTAAAAAGAAGTATATTTGATAGCAGATGCGAACCGCTCCAGAAAAAAATCAACACGTTGGCCGCCGGGGGCAGGGCAACACTTTAACGTTGACAGTCCTAATACATATGGTATGTAGAAATGTGAGGCTAATATGGTATTCATAGTGTTTCTAGCTTTCTTTAAAACTTTAAAACCATAGAAACAGCTGAAATGGGATTTAAATGCACTTTAAATTCCCTGCAGACATTTAAATATGTAATGTTCTGATATTTAGTGAGTGAATTGGTAATCTGTTGTCGAGTGACCGAGTTGAGTGTGAACTGAGTTAGTGAACAGCCCTTACTCCTCCCATATTGCATTTCTGTCACTGAAATTTTTGATTATGTTAGCTAATTGTTGCAGCCCTACTGCCCTTACACTGAATATGATGCAACTAATGATTATTTTGGTAGTCGACTAATCTGATGATTATGTTTTCGATTAGTTGATTAGTCAGCGATTATTTCCACTATGTCCTCCATCTTTAAAAACAATAAAAATCTGTTGTGTTTGAGCACGAACAGTAATCGGTTGTGTTTGTGCACTTTTGGAATTCAGTTCACACTGTGTGAGTGAGCCATTTACCCAGCTCCCATTGTGTTTCTGTCCCCAGCACTTTGTGTAATGCAGAACTGTTACACATTAACAATTAATCGAAAATGAAATTTGTACTCTACAAATTTAAATAATCAACATTGTCGATTATATCGACTAATTGTTGCAGCCCTAAATATGATATAAGCATAATACATTTTATACTAAATTTTAATTTTTCTTTGCAGGAAGAAACAAACTCTTGAACGCAAGTGCGGAAGAATAAAGTTAATAAAGTTAGACAAGTTAGATAAGTTCAAAAACAAGAAATCCAGTCCCGCTCTCTGTGATACAGTGTTAGTCCAGCAGTTTGAAGCTGCTGTTGGCTGTGCTCACCTCTGCTAGTTGATTGATTGGATCCAGGATGTCTCTCTCCAGCTGGACCTCGTGTTGGCTCTGTTCATACGCAAGCTTATTTTCAGCTTCTCCACAAACCTCCATTATCTTCCTGCACACACATACATACATACAAATACACTGCTGATTAGACTACAGATAAAATGCCTTTAGAATGTGGAACATTTCTGGTTTCCACTCCCTTCAAATACAGGAAAATCCCACTCAGCCCAAGAATTCCCATCCCCGCTCATCTGGAACACTCCTTCCTACAGAGAGTATTTATTATAGAGAATAGGTTTACTTATCCTAAACCCAGTGCAAAGTGCATTGTGGTGCTTATTGCTATCTTATACCCCACCAACAGTCCATTTTCACTCCAACCTGCATCGCATTAATAGCAACGGTGCTCGTGAATATATCTACGCCGATAGGTGTGGAGTGTTCAGGTAAATTTCTGGGGTATTGCTATCTTGGCAATGGAAAACAGGTGCACTACTGACTGAATACATCCTAGACAACAGCAATACTAAAGTCATCAAAAATTGATTCAAATGGTCTTATCAATATATTGTATAATAAATTGATAACTTAATTATCGTAATTCAAACCGACATCCGAGAATGGATTTGCTGCATTCTGCAAGTGTTCGTTAAGACAAAGCTAGACTACTTCCTACTAAAATATATGTATTTTATTGATATTATTAACACTCTAAATATGTGTTTAGTATTTCTTCATAATCCTAATCTACGGAGATTTAATCACAAATGTTACATTTATTACAAAAATACTTATCTATTGTCAACTGTATCAACATTTCCAGAAAATAAATAAATACAACAACAACAAAAAAAAAAAAATCAGGACTTTCTCAGAATTTCTTCCCTACTGATAAAATAAAACTTTTTTTTAAATATATATTTTATTAAAAACATATTTTTTGGATAGGGTCAAAAATGTCACTGCCATCTATAAACATTCTTTACTGTCTGTCATACACCCTCATTCCTCTTCTGAATCCACCAACATCATTTCCCATAATCCATCTCCACCAACTGCCAACAGCCCACCAATCGAGAAGAGTTTCCCCATTCCTCCTCACCAGAGTACTATTTACAGTCACCTGTTTACAGTCACTTGTGTTTTGACAAATACTGTTTTAGGTTCACGGTTTGCAAAATTTGCAAACTTTGCAAAGTATTGCCAACCATTTCCTGTCTCAGACTGAGCTTGTGTCTGTGCTAACTTGTGTATGATCTCTCCTTTGTTGTCTTGCTTCATTAGAGCAATGCTCAAAAATCTGGTAGAAAGTCTTCCCTGAATAGTTTAGACCAGTGTTTCTCGGGTGCCGTCTGGCTTCATCGGGGGTGCTGTCAAAATATTGCGCCTCACGTGCATATTTCCTTTCCAGAGTCAGCTCGTGTCGGGGTGTGTCCCAATTCACAGGCAGCATACTCTGGAGGATGCGACCCACAGAGGCGGTGTATTACTGCGCAGCTGTGACGCAATCTGTCTTCGAATACAACCTCTGAAGGATGCCCCTAAATTGGGACACACTGTAAAGTTTTTGTCCCCCACGCGATGCACGCGCTATTTTATTTCATATTCCGCCAGCAACACCCCTCGTTCTCACCTGAGGTACTGCGCCAGCAACCCCCCACCACCCCCCACCGGTTCTCACCTGAAGTACTGCGCCAGGTCCCCCCCCCCCGTTCTCACCTGAAGTACTGCGCCAGGACCCCACCCCCCCCACCCCGTTCTCACCTGAAGTACTACACCAGCACACCCCCCCCCCCCCCTTGGGGTGCCTTGACATCTCGCATATATTTAAAGGGTGCCGTGATAGAAAAAAGGTTGAGAAACGCTGGTTTAGACCATATTAATGCTTTTTTGAAGATTCCAGATTATGTATTGCACTTCTCTTCTGTTTCTTCACTACAGCTACTAATGTTTGCAGAAGTTTAATGACTCTGCGTTCTGTTTTGAGTGTTTCTGTTTTCAGCCTTTTCCACACTGTAAAGCAATACACTGCCTGTCTACACAGGTGAGCTCACAGCAGTCGAGCTGATTATGTGGGTATCTGATTATAACAGCTGTATGAAAATAAAAAGCATATTGAGCTGTTGCAATAGCTGTTATATAATCTAATAATCTGTGATGGAAATAAATGAGACAGGCAATGGTTTAATCAGGTCTGGTAAGTAAAACAAACTGCATTAGTGTTGGCATGTTTGTAACTGTGATGTTAGGCTATGTTCCCTCTTCTAGACGGAACTGTAGAACTGCCAGACACTTCAGTTTCTCACTTTCCTCTCAAAGTGCTACCCAGCAGTTCCTGAAACTCATTACCACAGTCTGAATTATAGAGGTGAAGTGTAAACCTGTCTTTATTTGGATTAGAAGAGTGTATTCCTCATCTAATCCACATTGTATGAGTATATTCCTGCATTTATTTGACCAAAAAAAGTAATCTAAACTAGATAAGGAGAACTAAAAAAATGTGACAAAAATATTAGAATTTCTCACTTATTTATGGAAGAAAATATACTGCATATCTGGGAGCTTTTAATCAAAAGGATGATAATCCTTGAAATCCTTGTAAGGAGCAGTAAAGGCAGCATTATAAAGGAGTTTCAGTTTAGTTCTCCAGCAGTATTAGCATTAGCTGCTAACCCTGCAAAGTGCTTACTCTTTGGGCGTCCAGAGGTTAGTATTATCAGTCTGTACCCTACTGCTAACCTTGGCTAGCACTGCTGTAGCAGCATTGGCATTAGTCGTTAACCACAGTGCTAGCTCTTTTGCTGTTCAGAGGTGAGCATATTAGACTGTTGTCTGCGTGTTTACTGTACTAAAACCAGCTACATGGGACGGACCGCAAGGTAATATCCCCCTGGCATAAAGTCAGCAAAATCGTAAAACAAATGTCAGGACATCTGTCTGTGAGCTAAATCTCAAAAGAATGTGGGTCATGCAGCAAGACAACGACCCAAAGCACAAAAGTTGTTCTAACAAAGAACAGTTAAAATGAATTACACAATCTCCTGTAGTGAAGAAGGACTGAGTGAGTGGTAAACTCACCCTATCATAGACTCTTCTCCTAACTGGTTCCATCCTTCCAGCATGGCCTGAGAGAGGCCTGACAGAGGCATCTTTTTCTGAAAGAAAACAGAAACAAACGTAAACCATTTCGTTTTTGAATCAGGTTTATCTGATTTTGCTATTTATAGGTAACGTGTAAAGTAAAATTAACATTGTTGTTTTATTCTATAAACTACGGACAACATTTGTCCCATAATCCAAATAAAAATATTTTTAGAGCATTTATTTGCAGAAAATGAGAAATGGTTGAAATAACAAAAAGACGCAGAGCTTTCAGACCTCAAATAATGCAAAAGTTTGCAATATTTAGTGGAATAACCCTGGTTTTTAATCACAGTTTTTATACATCTTGGCATGTTCTCTCCCACCAGTCTTGCACATTGCTTTTGGATAACTTTATGCCACTGCTGGTGCAAAAATTCAAGCAGTTCAGCTTGGTTTGATGGCTTGTGATCATCTATCTCCTTCTTGATTATATTCCAGAGGTTTTCAATTTGGTAAAATCAAAGAAACTCATAATTTTTTTCCAGAGCTGTGCATAAATGGTTTAAACTAGATCAGAAAAATTAGATCAAAACCAAAAGAAGTAAACTACAGTAAACATTACAGAAAATGAAATAATTTTATTTAGCTAATTAGCTAATTTATTTATGTATTTGATTATTTTTTTTTACTTTTCTACTTTGTTAGAATACTATAGAATACTAGTATACTTTTTTCTTTTTTAATTTTTCTTCTAATATTAAAATATTATTTTTATTATTTTGTTTCTTCTTTTTCTTCTTCTTCTTCTTATTATTACTATTATTATAATTATTATTATTTTCACCCATTTGTGTTTAGAACATTTTCATTTGAATAATTTAAATTAACTTTAGTTTTCAGAGATAAAATTAAGTTCTTTTGATCAATTAATTGACTGCTAAAATAAAAAAACAGAATTTAGAGTTTAGAGTGTGTATATATCTTTAAATTAAGTGATTTCACTGCAGCGTTTTAAATTAAACTGGGATCAGCAGCACATCGTACCTGTGTCCAATAAGAGTCTTACTAGATTATTTATATAAAACACAAAGATTAGATCTGATCCACACTATAGTATTCTTATCTAAGTGTAAATATGTTTATCTGTATATTTATTGTAATTAATTTAACTTAAAAATGTAATTACTATTAATAAATAATATGCTATTTAAGCTTGAGCTAGTTCAGATTTTATTATTCTTTTTTTCTTATCCTTGTATATCTTTTCTTCAGACACATGCTTTTATAAGGGTGTAAATATGAGTGTGTGGCTGTTACACAGCTGTGTGTGTGTTTTCTGTTGGTTTTTGTTTATGCAGAAAACCCTGTGTGGGAACTACCCAACTGCCACTTCCTCCAGTCTGGAACAGGGCTGGTTAAAAGTGAAACTACCCTGGAATTGCTCTGTTTAACTGACTGCAGATAGCAGTTAAACAGCACATTCAAATGTGTGCGAGCTTTTGAGATACTGACAAAAACTGAAGATTGTTCAGTCTGATAATGTGATGTGGGTTTTTATACACCATCATACACCATTTCTGATATATTAAGTTCCCTGTTGTTCTGAAGCACACTTCTCTATTTATCTTTATTATTTTTATTTATTTATTTATTTTTAATAATTTTATTTTTAATTGTTCCCATTTTCTTCCCAATTTAGCACCGCCAATTACCCAACCCACTCATTAGGACTCCCCCTATTACTAGTAACGCCCCAGCACACCAAGAGGGTGAAGACTAACACATGCCTCCTCCGATACACATGAAGTCAGTCACCGCTTCTTTTCGAGCTGCTGTGGATGCAGCATTGCCAAGCAGCCAGCGCGCTTGGAGGAAAGCGCAGCGACTCGCCTCTGACACATCAGCTCACAGACGCCCTGTGCTGCAGACACCACCCTAGGAGTGATGTGGGGAGAGAGCGCCATCTACCCACCCGGAGGGAGCAGAGCCAATTTTGCTCCCTCTAAGCACCGGCAGCTTGATGACAAAGCTGCATGAGCGGGAGTTCGAACCTTGTCTTTTTATTTTAATCCCTTATTACTCTCATTCACTCCCATTAATTTCTATACATGCCCAAGCCATAGAGTTTCTGTGTCCTGACAGCCACCATACTTCTTGTAGTCTATCAGGGCCAGCAATTTAGATCTAAACCAGAGCCATACTGAGCCACACTCATCTATTATATTTTTTTTATTCCTTTGATTTTTCTTTTTATCTCTTATTTATATGCATTATGGCCAAGATGAATACAATACTAAGAAGACTGGAACTCGCTGCAAAAAAAACATTAAAATTGGATCATTTTTATTTCTAAGTCAGCTTTTACAAAATTTTTCAATGAGAAATCTTGTTGTCGTCATGGTCAATTGCACTTGTGTTTTAGTATTTTTTATGTATTTTATTTTATTTGTATTAAGTCTTTTTGCCTCTTGACAAGCTGCCATTGTAAATAAGAAGGATAAGAAGAATTTTAAAGATAGCTAAGTCTTCACTAATCCCATGTAAAATGACTCCATTTGGAACAACCCATATGAAAAAAAAAAAACAGTACTTAATTTTTTTTCAGAATGGCAAGAGAAATGAGCAGATTTCTTGAATTTCAGCCACTGAGGTCCATCATACAGGCAAGATTTAATTCAAATAATCTAAAATTAGAAATCCCTGTATTGATAAAAAGAAGGTGTTATTAATGACTTGCCTGTTTAAATAAAGAATAAATAAATAAATAAAAAATATGCGTTGCTTACTTATGTAATCTTGCCAGGGCTCTTATATTTCCTTAAATTCCTGAGAATTTCTTAATTTTGATCAAGCTTTAATTTTTTTTGTGGGTATTATTTGTCTTTATATCTGAAATTTTATATATTTCAAGCCTCTATTTCATGATTTTGTCCATGTTTACCGCATTGAAAAACAAAAATCATATGGTCCTACATTGCATGTAACTATGATGTAACATTGCAATGGCAATGCTCAAACCAAACATTGTGCAGCCCTAATGCATGTTGTGCAACCAGCCAGCAAAGGTGCTAGACCTGTGGTTATCTTACCTTAAAGAGACACTGCACTGTCTACGCTTACCAGAGGTGGAAAAAGTACTGATAAATTGTAATTAAGTAAAAGTATCTTTACTTTGCTAAAATTCAAAGTAAAAAAAAAAAAACTCAAGTAAAAGTAAAAGTACCCATCTAAAAATCTACTCGAGTAAAAGTAAAAAAGTACTCAATTTAAAATTTACTTTGAGTAAAAGTTACAAAGTAAAAGTATTGTTTTTTAAAAACAAGTGGCCTAGGTTTCTATGATCCATTTTTTTTCTTTACTGTTAAAAGAGTTATGGTCATATAGGTGACAATAAACTGTATTTTTATAGTTTTACAGTTCATTATTATTTTGAAACTTTTTCTTTGCTTTAACTGCTATTTACATGTTTTTTTAACATTCAAGCAGACTGTTTAATGTTCCCAATAAAAACTTAAGGAACTATAATCAAAAACATGAAAGCATACAAAAAGAATGTTGGTAATAAACACTGCATGGAAAAGTTCAGCTGCGCTGCCATGGAGAAAAAAACAATTTTTTTTATTCAAACAATTTGGTTTTTTTTCCCCAGCATTTCTTGTTTTACTCAGTAACGGGGAGTTTTTCAAAGTAGCGAAGTAAATTACTTGTGTCAAAATGAACTTGAGTAAAAGTAAAATTACCTAATTTAAAAACTACTTTTTTTAAATGACAAAATTACTCATAAAATCTACTCAGTTAAAGTAAATTTGAGTAAATGTAATTCGTTATTTTCCACCTCTGACGCTTACATACAGTCACTGGTACCAATCAATCCTAAGATTTACTCTGACTGGATTATTAGCTATTAACTACTATGTAACTGTTCAATCTACGTGAAAGATGTCATGTGACTTATGTTTACTCACATGTCTCTTGTCCACTTCTGTCCCCACATGACCCTGCAGACAGGAGATCATCTTCTTGTGCACATTATGTGAGATCAACCGCACCGTTTCCAAGCGGCGCTCAATCTGTAAAAGAGAACATGCAGTTTAACTGTTATAAAGCCCTGCTAACGGCTAGCATAGCGACAGAAGACACACTACCGGCATACAAAATATACAGTCCCAAAATTTTGTCACAAAAAGGGAATATCAATTTCATGTCAGAGTGACAATCTGACATGAAATTTTTGTTGCATTCCCATGATTCAGATGGATATCCAATCCACGATATAAACAATTTAAGTAAAGTAAAATATAGTAATTTTACAAAATTTACAAAACGATAAATTAGTTTTATTTTTTTCAGAGAAATATAAAATCTAAACCTATAGATGCAGAAAAAGGGCCACCTGCATCAGGAAGGACCCCACTCACCCAGCAAACCCACTTTTTGTCCCGCTCCCCTTAAGCAGGAGGCTGCGGAGCATCAAGTGCTAAACAACCAGACTGAGAAAAAAAAATAAATACACTCAATAAACACACTCCTAAACCTTGTGGAAAGCCTTTTCAGAAGAGTTGAAGCAGTCATAGCTGCAAGGGGAGAACTGATATTATATTAAACCCTATGAATTCAGAATGTGATGTCACTCAAGTTCATATGTGTGCATATAGGCAGAAAAATTAATACTTTTTGGCAATATCGTATAGTGATTTTTTTTTATTTCTTACACAACCTATCTAGTAATTCTGTGGTAATTACAGTTTCACACAAAAAAGTTGGCTATGTTAGACTTAGTACGTTAGATCCAGTAGAAAACCAATAAAGTAAACTTCAGACTCTAAGCACGTCTTGGTTCACTGATTGAGAAAAGGGGAAAATGTGTCATTTTGATTTGTAGCCACACTTTTGCTCATACTCTCAGATGTCTCTGAGCTCACAGTGGTCCCAGACTGGCCTCAGGCCTTCCCCCTCTGCCAAGTGGGCTGCTGATGGAGCTGATCTCTAGAGCACACAGCTGCCAGGAGGCTTCAGTCATGGTCCTGCTCCTGCTGTATGTGTCTGAACCTGAAGCTGCTGCAGCAGCAGCAGCAGCGAGTAGCCGGCAGTAAGACTGGTGCACACATACATACGCTTGGAACAGGAAGAAGGAAATGCTTGCCAAGATTATGCATGCACACATAAGAAAATCTCATACACCCATATGCTCAGTATCGGCTGTACAGTTCCAGGCAGCACACAGTGGAACTGAAACTGAAGAATCAGGCCATTCTTTTAGTTCTGCTTTCAGTTAAGAATCTGCTGCTGCTGCTGCTGTTGAGGGACAGAAAATTACCAGATTTTTATACAAGAAAGAGAAAGAAGATAATAATGCAAATGCCCAGCTGGGGGGGAGGGGCTTTCAGTTCTATAGTGGTCTATAACAAAGCTAAAGAACAGAAAACCACAGAAGTGTTTCAATCTGTCCAAGTGTGCCAAACATTAATAATCTTTGTTAAAACCAAAAAATACAACCCGAATCCAAAAAAAGTTGGGATGCTGTATAAAATAAACACAGAATAACTTGCAATTAATGACAAGTAATCATAAGCAATGACAAATAAGTGAAATTTATATCTTTTATTTTAATGTATTTTGTTCCTGTTAACCATTGCATGAACTGTAAAGCCTAAATGTATTCTTGTCTTAGATTTGAACTAAAAACACACAAAACATCACAAAAACTACTATTTTTAATATTCTTTGGACACTGAACACCAAACAGTGTTGCGGCTACAAATAAATCCAGCTGGCACACAACTGATCTTCAATGTTGAAACAACACTGAAACAACATTTAATGGTAAATGGTTGTGCAAAGGTTGACATTTTGACTTCGAATGTCCTCAACCTTCTGCCTTTTGAATTAGCAGTTTACATTTTATCACCATACAAGTTCAAAAAACGCTTGGATGGAGGGATAAAAAAGTGGTTTTACTTCCATGTGCAGTAATTGCTTTTTAATTTAACACTAATTCCTCACCATACCTGGGGGAACGTTCATGTTCTATTTGTTTTACTGTTCTGTATTTGATCTCAGATTGGTAGTGTTGGGTAACATTCTTTGTCTGTCTGTCTGTCTGTATGTCTATTTTTCTTTATACTCAGCTTTACTACAGTGATGTAAGTTTATTGTTAACATTCTGTTAAATACAGGGTTTTCTAGTTTTAGCTACCTGTAGTAATAAAAGCTTTTTGTTTGTTGTTGTACAGTTCCTACTAATCAGAGATGTGTATTCAGAGAGAGAGAGAGAGAGAATAAAAAAATCTTAATTTTACACCATGGCATACAGTTTTTTTTCTCTCTTCTTTACAATTTCGAGCATCTCGAATATGAACTATGGTATATTAAAGGTGGAACGTACAATGTTAAAACAATGTTGCCTTATCAACTTTAATTAACTTTTCAAAATCATCTAGTTCATCTTAACATTGGATTAAGTCTCAGTTTCAGCCTTAGACTGTGTATAGCTGGACAGAGCATCGTCCCTCAAAAGTGAAGCCACCGCAGGTCAAGCGCCCCCTGAAGTTCGGTTGCAGAAAGCTGTGTAACCCCACCCATCCCCATAGGTTTCAATGGCAAAACAGACAACTTTCACCCTCCACGTTTTTTTTCTAATATACTGTAATTCTACCTCCTTTATTTAAATGCAACAGCTACAATGCAACATGGAAGAAGATTTTGGCCTCATTTTCATTGAATGAATGGGAACGGCGACACGGCGTCCATCTTTTTTTACAGTCTCTGGTTTTAGCAGTGAAGAGTAGATTTAGAAGTCTAACAGATGAAGTGCAGTAATAATGTCATTCATTCATTCATCGTAAATACCACTTTATCTATCAAGAGTCGCGGGGGGGAACACAGGGAGAACTCCTTACAGAAAGACCCGGGTCACCCCAGTAATAATGTAATTGCTAAAATGACAAAATAAAAAAAGCAGCTTCTCTGTGTCATTCAGTACTGATCCTGGACTCCTAAACAATAGCATGTTCTAAAACTATTGACCAGGAGCATATTCTGCAGTGGTGGTCGATTACCCAAACTAGCGATGCATCGAAATAGAATTATTTGAAAGAAATCAAAAAACAGAATATGTCCTTGTTCAGTATAAATTCTGAAATACATTTCACTTATTCAAGTGAACACAGAACACATTTTCTTGCCATTTTGGGCAGAATATTTTCAGTTGAACTTGAACCAGAGAAAACACTATAATTTCATTTTTACGTGAGAAATGTTACAATACAAGCACTTTCTATAGTTTTAAACCGCCGAACTGATCTTTACAACCGTGAAGACTCGCCCGGCGGTACACTATTCAGAGGACGCGCTAAACCTCCGCCCCACTGTGCAGCTGGAGTTGTCCTGACTGCGTAAGTTTATAGGGCCATTATCGGCCTGTCTTTCTTCTCGGCGCAGCAGCAGTGACTCAGAGCAGAGAGAGAGTGAGCAGGCAGTTAAACTTCGACCCTTGGACACAGAACGCATGAGTGGAGCTGGAGCGCAGTGTACGAGGCTTTGGCTGCGCGGCTGACGCTGGCAGACGCTCTTACTTTCCCTTTTGTTGGGGAAGAAAGGCTGGCAGGGATCTGTTCTTCTCGAGCCACAGCTGACATGTTAGAACCTGAGTGCTATTGAAACCGGTTGGGTTTGGGGTTTGGAGTGATGGACTGATTGCTTGTTTCAGTGTCAGTCTTGCGGTTTGGGTAAATATGCCTGTGGATGACATCACTGCAGGAAGAAAAAGAGGGAATGGTAGAAACATTACAAACTATAGCAGTAATTTTCTCAACAGTTCTTAAGTATTTGGGAAGGTTTTTGGTTCATATAAGGTCATTGTACGGTATAATTCAGTTGGCTTTCAACTGATTCATTTGTTGCCGCTCTACTTTTTATAAAACACGAGTTTGGCGTGTGCAAGTTTGGCACGCCGGCATTCATGGTCATCATGGTTAAAGATCGATATAAACTTTTTATACGTTTTTATAAATGAATATTGATTTTTTTTTACATGAATATTTATTTTAATTGAAAAATCGATTTTTATAAACCAACTCCTACTATATACTAGAGGTGTGCTGAGATCTTGTACCATGAGATCTTGTGAGATTAAAGTGGCATGATCAGGAAACCAAAACCACACGCTTATCAGTGCTAGTTCATGCAGGAATCTCCAATGCTCCTCACTCAGATATTAACAAAACACCAGCCTCCACCTGTTCTTATAAGCCCTCCCCTTACATGCCCTTCTCTGCTTCCAGGGGTTTCATTTCCCGTCCTTCCTCCCCACCACCTCTAGTTTGGTACTGGCACCTGCCCGGCGTTGGCTCCACCCCTGCCTCCTGTTCCCAACACACATTCCACTTTTCCGCGGAGGCAACTCTTAGAGATTCAGTCATAGGTTGCCATGTGCACTAAAAACCCTCAGTTTAATACAGAGCCCTAACTTAGGGATACTGACAACATTTTAAAGGTCTAAAGAGACTCATGTGAGATCATACAGGAGAGAAGTTGTTGTGTTTATAGTAAAACTAGATGCAGTACTTGCATTCTGTTCTGTATGTTACTGCATATGATAAATCACAATTAGAATAAAACTTGATCGATGCAATACAAGATTATTTATAAAATATTTAAAAAATTACCTACAGTTCTACATTTTGAGAGTTTAATTCAAGTAAAATATTTTCAAAACTTTGAAATAAAAAAAATATACATATATACATGGTTAAAATCTTGTCTTGTCTCTTTCTCGTGAACCCAATTTTGTGTCTGGTCTCGTCTTGTCTCAAAAAAAATTGAGTCTCGTCACACAACTACTATATATTAATCCTAATATTACAAGGTTGGCAGGTTAGTACACACCATATTTACAAAACACATACAAATTAGGCAAAATAAGCTGCACAATATCATTTATTCTACTCTTATCTTTGACCCATAGGGTGCACTTTTAATATCACTGCATACTGCATGTATCATTGACTGTTGGTAAAATATGATGGTGAAAATTCCTGCATTTTTTTTAAAATATAGCAAAAAAAAATGTTTGCCAATATTGTGCAGCCCTATTACAAGTCCAATTTTTTATCAACAGGAAGTGATGAAGCATTGCTGTCCCAACATAGGAACTTAGGTCATTCTCTTTCCACAATGTCTTCTGAACACGACCAGCCCTGTAGCCAGAGCATTAACATAAATACACCTACAGTGAAAAACAAGGCTAGAATGAAATTGATCAACCACGCAGACCAGACACACTAAGTACTAGACATTTCCGGCCATGTGGATCTATACAGATCTATTATTGGATATTTTACACTGAGTCATATACACACTCTAGAGGAATGGAGGGGTCATAAAAAAAAACCAAACCAAGAGAGGAGAGATTGCTGAGCAAAGTTCAGCTACAGTGATACTGAGGGATAATGGCCAGCAGTGTTAGTAGTACTGAGAGAGAGAAGGGTGTGGACACTGAGCAGATAAAGGCCTGGACTATTTATTGGTACCAGAGAGAAAAACACCCCAGACTGTGAGCACATAATTATTCATTCATTTAAAAAAAAAAAAAAAAAAAAAAACTGGATGAAACACATCCTTATAACTACATGTGTACCAGTATAAGTAAAAAGTTTGGACACACCTTCTCACCTTCTCATTCAATGTCTTTCTTTAGTTTTTCCTACATTGTAAACGAACATTAAAGTGATCCAGACTATAAAGGAACACATAAGGAATCATGTAGTAACTTAAAAGTGTTAAACAAAGCAAAATACTCTTTGAAGAAGCATTTAGGTGCTCTTATCTGGGGTGCTGTTGCAGAAACTTGCCATTTCTGAGGCTGATAACTCTGATAAACTTGTCCTGTGCAACAGAGGAAACTCTTGCTCTTTCTTTCCTGGGACGATCCTGATGAGTGCCAGTTTCATCATTATGTTTTTGATGGTCTCTGCGACTGCAAATGAAGATACTTCCAAAGTTCTTGAAATTTCTTTCTTTATTTAGTTGACTAAAGTAGTTCTTCCCATATGTGCCCAAACTGTACTGTATATGTGAGAACTGACTTCTGTATTAAATGTGCACCATATTAAAAGATGCATTATGTGACACCAGAAAGGATCAAGGGTGTCGCCATGTTTTCCATCTAATTCAGCAGGTTTCGCCACTGAGTGGTGGTGGGAGGTAATTAACTAAGTTAAGTAAAGCTAAGCTAAGTAAACTAAAAATACAACTGTAATTCTTAAAAAAAGAAAGGTTTTATTCAGGTGGGTAAAGCGCTTCTGTATATTTACAGTAAGGTTAGATTTCAGATTTCAATTAAGGCTGGGTGCAACAGTATTAGCATTAGCTATGATTAGCAAATGCCACTCTCTGATATACAGAGAAAAGCTTACATTTAGTGCGATTAGAGGCTAATGCTAATCTTACTGGAGAACTAAACTGAAACTCCTGTATAAAGCTGTACTTCAGTAGAGTGGTTTTACTGCTCCTTAAAACCTGACCGGTAAAATTCATACATAAGGTGCACTGACAATTTTGGGGAAAATTAAATTATTTTAAGTGCGCTTTATACTGTGAAAAAAGTATGGTATATCTGTTTCTGTGACAGCAAAAAAAAAAAAAAAGTCATACAGACCTAAAGTGGGAAGTGGACAGAACAGAATTTGGCCACCATGCCAACAAATCAATAAACAAAAAAGGGAAGAGAACTCACCTGCAGAAGGTCATCGCTAAGAACTTCTGTTTTTTCCGCTCTGAGAATAGAAAAGAGAATTAACAGTTAGATTAATATGAATATGAAGTACTAATATGGATCATAATGCATTCTAATGAGTCCATTCTTATTTTAAAAAGAAAGATCTGTAAAAATGCTTTTCTGGACACTGTTCAGACCTGCTTGTGTATTCCAAGGTCTCATTCAAACTTAATAACTAACTTTAGTGACCAATAAACCGTGGAAATGCAAAAAACACAAATAACTTTTCCAAAGAAAAACTGTGTTTTAGTGGTGTAACTAGAAATGTAGCAAAATGTACCATAAGCAAACTTTATAGTTAATTCTATTTTATTTACAGCTCAAGTAGCTGATTTTATAACTACATTTACTACAGGCAAAATTACATGGAAAATCCTAAAACAATCACTTTTTGTATTATTATTGGGCAAAGATAAATGAATGAATTTGGCAATAAGAACTAAAAACTAAAGTAATATATGTGTACTTAAATGTGACAAACTGACCAAGAAACCATCTGTCTTTTTAATTTGAATAAAATTAAGTACAATGAATCATGCACATAAATGATGACGTGTTGACTAATGATAGCTTGGAGCCAACAACAGACACAACTGCTGCTGAAAATAAGTTCTGCAAAAACAAGAGTGAGAAAGAGAGAGAGAGAGAGAAAGAGTGAGGGTGAGAAAGAGAATGAGAAAAAGAGAGAGAAATTGAGAATTGGAGAGAGAGAGAGTGAGAGAAAGTGAGCATGAAAAAGAGAGTAAGAGACTGAGAGAGGGTGACTGAGAAAGAGACTAGAAAGTGTGAGAAAGAGTGAGAGACAAAAAGAGAGAGTTTGAGAGTGTAAGAGAGCGAGAGTTATACATACAATATTACCAGTGGTTTTGCCCAAAAACTAGGGGTGGGCAATATTATATCGTATACAATATATAGTGACACAGAAATATCATGATATTAAAAATCCATATCGTGATAATAGGGCTGTTCTGTCTTAAAAGTAGTCAATTATTTACTGTGAAGCTATAAGTGTATTTATTGTATAATTATTTTAGTTTGCAGTTTATATGCATGCACTTAATATTCTGCAATATTATTTGCTGCATGATATTATTTTATGCTATATTATTTATTTTCCCACACTATGATTATACAGTTATACTATAATACTATATTCCTGAAATGAATGAATTATTTTAGTTTTCCTATATCGCCAAGTATATCGTTATCGCAAAAATACCCTTAAATATCGTGATATTATTTTAGAGCCATATCGCCCACCCCTACCAAACACTTAAAAAAAACATTTCAAACCTATACAAATAGAGTACAAAATTTATTGTACTGTACAAGTGTACAATAAGGGCACCTTTAAAAAAAAAAAAGAAACTCTAGATCTCCAGATAAAATCTATTTGCTGGTATAGCAGTTTGAGTGCTCACCTGGGGCAGGTGTGAGACACATCAACCAAAATAAAGGTAATAATTTGGCCCATTGCCAATTCCATGTTCTACCAATACAGCATCATTATTCTTCATGTATTTCAGAATGCACTGTCCTGACTCCTGACGCAATATTCAAATCATACCTCCCACATAATCGCTCCGAACCTCACACAGCACTTCTGTTATATTTATTATGCAAATCGACTGTAAGCGGCCTGACAGACCACAACATTAACACACAACAATTCCCAGATAAACGCTGCAGAAGACGCACTCCTGTCAGGAAAAATGCATTTCCTGCTTCCAGCATTCCACACTGTTTGTTATGGCAACAGGCAGAAAAGGGGTGGGCATCTTCCACTCGCTTCTCATCAGTACGGAGGGATGAACGAGAGGATGAGGCGGAAAACTATCATAAAGCATATCTGAGCTTCGTGTGGAGAAGAATGTGCTGCATCAAAGAGAGAGAGAAAGAGAGAGTAAGAATGAGAGAAAGCGTGAAAGAAAGAGAGTGAGAGACAGAGAGAGAGGGTGAGAGTGAGAGAGAAAAGAGAGCGTGTAAGTAAGAGTGTAAGACAGAGTGTAAGAGAGACTGAAAGACAGAGAAAGAGTGTGTATGAGAGTGAGAGAGTGATAGAAAGAGAGAGAAATTGAGAGTGAGAGAGAGTGAGACAGAGAGAGTGTACATAAGAGTGAGAGAAAGAAAGTGTGAGAAAGAGTGAGAGAGACAGTGAGTGTTAGAAAGAGAAAGTGGGAGAAAGAAAGAGAGTGTGAGACAGAGAGAGAGGGTGAGAGTAAGAGAAAGAAGAGAGTGTGAGAGAAAGAGTGAAAGAGAAAATGTAAGAGAGACTATGAGACAGAGAGAGAAAGAGTGCAAATGAGAGTGAGAGACAAAAAGACAGAGAGAGGGTGAGACAGTGAGAGAGTGTGCGAGAAAGAGAGAGAGAAACAGAAAGAGAGAGAGAGAGAGAGCTTTATTTAGCACCGATAAACAGATTATTTGAATTTCAGCAGCTGAGCTTTTTGATGAGTCAGTCTATTTCCTTCCTTTTAGATAAAGAAATATAAATATAAATAAAAATGATATATTCAGCGAGAAACACACTCTTCTATACTCTAGTCTACAAGTCATGCAGTATTCGGTAGTCCCTGTAATGCCCATATTTGACGTTCCAGATATTGATTTCAGTTCGATTTCAAATGAAAATCAACGCTAACACACTCTACTACTGCTACTGAGTCTGATAGCATTGTGGTTCCAACCCTGCCAAGGCCAGCTGTTAGCATTGCAGCTAATCTGCTCCAACCCTGCAGAGAACAGCTGCTGTTTCTGTTAGCAACGCAGCTTCAACCTTGCTGAACCTTGCTGAATCTGTCTGCAATACATCTCACATTATCTTTTCCTACCAGGCCACCCCTTGCCAATATCAGCCCTAAGAGAAAGTTAGCCAGGCTAAGCTAGCTCTGCTAACATTACTATCCTAGCCCTGTACAGCTAACCCATTCCAACACTGGAAAGCATGGTGGCTACATCCCTCCTGTGTTATAAACACAGCAAATACCACCCAACCTAGCGGAATACACAGCAGAATAATAATCAAACCATTTTAAAGAACCTTTAACTTATTAAGAACATACAGACCTAAAACCACTATTTTAGTAAAAACAATAATGAGCATTTTTACAGGTTAAATCCATATATTGTAGCATAATCCCCGCCTATTTATCTCATATCTCATAGAACTACATGCCCTATACCAGAGGTCAACAATTAAGTTGTGAAGTGTAATGGAATTGTAAAGTGTAATGGGAGTGCTACAGACTAGTAGCTCTCCAGCCCTGAAGGTTGTTAAACCCAATTGAAGAACAGTAGATCTCAACGCAGGTAAACCCAAGAAAAAAGGGAAAAATAAATAAATAATTACACCGCTCTTCACATGGGATCGAACTTGTGTCGTCAGGGTCGCGGTCCAATACACTACCACTGCCCTGGCTAGTGAATTGGGACACAACCGGTAAAAAACGCCCTTATAAGGAGATCGGGAGCCCAAGAACAGGAGAAAAAACGAGAACAGGTGGAAAATAAAGTCATGCCGAGCGCCACAGAAGGAGACAGGGGAGGAATGTAAACAAAAGCTCGCCAGCGAAGCATTTCATTTAACTTTTTTTTTTTTTTAATTATCGTTCATTATAGTTTATATATGTTTGTGTCTTTCTTTTCTGTATGGCCCGTTACATTATAGCGGTTGGTGCACACACTTACTTCACTGCTGCAAGAGCCGTGGCCATTTATATCTGACATCCTCTTCACCACAAGAAAAACACACACAGCGTACAAAGAGCAGATCGTTATTCTGAGCTCCTCCTCAGTGTGAGAAAGCGTGCACGAGTTTAAATCCAGCTCAGTTTTACATCTCCCTCACTACCAATCAATTCACACCATCAGCTCGAGCTCCGCCAGATGCACAGGCTCCCAGTTCCACCAGCTCCTGCTGTGCTGGGTTACTGGAGCTGTGTATCTCGCCCAGCTGTAATGGCCAGCAGTAGATCGTGTGTGTGTGTGATAGTGTGCTGAGCGGTGTAATAATGCTGAGGCAGCAATAATATACAGTTTGAAATACTGTAGTTCAAATGCAGCATGCTAGTCCTGCTTAATCCTTAACTTCTCCATTGGGTCTCTACTTCTGCGCAGGTTCCACTGTAGCCCAGATCAGTGAGGGTAAAAATACTACATACTGCCCTACGAGAAAAATGAAATAAGGCCTGCTTTTGTAAAAAGGAAGTATACTTAAGAGCATTAAAAGTATGTTCAAATTAGGTAAAGAATACCAAAAGTAGATATTCAATTTAATATACTTTGTGAAAACACACATTAAATATACTTTCTCTGTATATTTCTGTATTTTTATCAAACGTATTCGTAAACGATATGCTTTAAAAGAAATTAAATGTGTTGATAAAAATATATGTTTTAAATACTGCTTGAAGTGCACTTTAGTATAGATTTTTTTAGCAGCAACTTTGTGCATCAATATGCAAATTAGTACATTTACAACATGTATATTAAAAATGATCTTAAAAATAACAGAAGTTACATGAAAAAGCACTCAAAAGCACAAACTAATACTTTTATGTTGTATATAAATATAGCTTAATTACAATTAAAATACACTTATTACATTACAAAATATTACATTTAGTATGTATTTAAGCACATATTGATTTAAGATTTTTGAAAGTATGTAATTTTCAGATTTGTAACAGAAGTCAATGACCCAGATTTTCATGATACTAATAATAATGCTCTCCATTTATCCAGAATTGAAGTAAAATAAATGATACTGGACAGATATAATCGCTGGTAGATATATAATTGGAAATGAGAAGTGTGAATTTTTCTTTTGCTAAAAAGAGCAAAAAAACTAGTACCCTGATGTGATAATTAGGGGTGGGTGATATGGCACGATATTTCAGGGTATAACATTGTTTACAATATTTAAAAATGTTGGCGATATTATTGTGCACGATACGATATATATGATATGATATATTTCACACACCTTATTGTGATGCATTAAATCGCAACTCCTGTATTGTAATACAAATTGTCAATAAGAGCTGAAAAAGGTAGTAAACTTACACTAAGCATGATACGCTTGCTGAACTTTTGATTTATGTGAGTAGAGTGTACAAATTAACTTTAAAAACTTTAAAAAAACAGCTAATATGAAACACTGTGTTGTGTGTAAAATACTGACATTTTATTTAAATAACTGCAAAAATTTGAATGCTTGACCACTACAAAAAAAGCACTACTTTTGCTTGAAATGCTGCTCCAGGTACATCGTTATCTTTTTTTTTTTTTTTTTAAATAACCCTGTATTGGCTTTAAAACAATCATAACATATCAATTTATACCTGTGCCACAGTTTTTCCAATCATATTTATTGATGCTGGACTGTAGTGCTTGGCGGTATATCGGTTCATTAGGTATACTGCAGGGGGAAATTGAACCAGTATGTGTTTCTCTCATACCGCCATACCACTAGAGGTGCTGTGGAGCGCTGTGAGGAACGGCACCGTCAAAGAAGAACCCACAGCCGTGTGGAGTTAAACGCTGGTGTAGCTCCGTCCTTCAGAGAAATCAGAGCAGCTCATGCTTCTGTTTCTCACTGTATGAGTGTTTTTATCTCAGTAAAATACAGCAGTAACTACAGCTCTTTTAAATATATTAATACTGTAGCTTGAAGGATGATTTGAATGTATTTTTTGACTGGAGAAAGAAGGGAATTGTAGCTGATTTAAATACTGTAATTCCACTAATGGCTTCAGGAATAACATATAGTAAATGTATATTAAATTTGTATGTCTTGCTTGTGCAATAGAGCTTTTGAGAAAAATCTCTTTGTATACTTAAACATTGAGTATTTTATGTCCATTTATAGTGTTTATGGAACTATTAAAATATTTAAAATATTTTGTAAAGGAAGCCGTTAAAGTTAAAGTTGTTGTCATATCTTATTTTAAGGTCTATTGTTTATATTCTTCAGCTGTTTTTTCTGCTAATGCTCTATACTAATCACAGCCTTAATTTAAAGCCTATTTTTTATATTATATTTACTCCTAACAGTAGAGTAACTCACAAACCCAGTCATGCAAAAAATAAATACAAAAAATACAAATATTATGCATATACCGTGAAACTCCCATTGAATCATTTTTGGCCATACCGCCCAGCACTACTGGACTGTGTTCTGTGCCTATAGCTAAAGCTTCCTGAAGGCAATGATTTCATGTATAGGAATCAAGACACAAACCACAAAGACTGAAATGAAATCGATAGCAGAGCATGTCAACAATATCCTGTTACACAGGCCGACAGCAGCATGGCTTCAGGAGAGAGAGAGGGGTCATTTTTAGATTCCCATCAATATTAAATTAGCATTGATTTGGTGTACAGAAAATGGATGGCAGGCTTTGCGTATAGGCACTCTGAAAAATCCCGAAAGCACAGGCAGCGCATGTTCCTGTTGAACGAGGCTGCTTACATGCGATACATATGAGTATGATTAAGCCCAATCAGTCCAGTCAGATCCATCAGGCCTGAAGTGCTTTCTGCAATACTTTCCCATGACAACATCAGGAGCTTAGCCAGTCCAGGCAAGCCAGACTTAAGAACATGACGATAAATGGACTTAAGAGGACGGATAATGGTTTAGTGGTCTGTATTCGGAATCTTCTATGTACTATATTTTGTGGAGAAGTCATTTTCTTGATTTTGGCCAAAAGTAACCAAAGTAATGTTGATCTAGGATAGATTCCTTTTTTCCAAATCCTGATTTGATTAAGAGCTGGAGAACCTGGAGAGCTGAAGGTCTTCTTGGATAAGCTGTAGCAGCAAAAATACCATATCTACCCTTTAAAAATACCTTAGCAACCACTCGAGAAACCACGTTGATACTAGAGGTGTGTAATATTGTATCATATGTAATATTATCGCAAACATTTTTGAATATGGTGAACAATATTATACCCTGAAATATTGTGCCATATCACCCACCCCTAATTATCACATCAGGGTACTACTTTTTATTGTTTTTTTTTTTTACTTGTTTTTAGCAAAAGATTAATTTACACTGTTCTCATTTCCCACTATATATATATATATATATATATATATATATATATATATATATATATATATATATATATATCTACTAGAGATATATTATATCTGTCTGGTATCATTTTTTTTTTACTTTAATCCTGGATATATGGAGATATTTGGAGTGCATTATTAATATCATGATATCCTGGGTAGGATAATGAGAATCTGGATTCTGTTACAATTCTGATAAAATTCTTGTATTTTTTAATATCTCAGTTAGAGGTGTGCCATATCATATTGTATGTAATAATAAAATTACCTTTTCACTTTGTTGCAGTAGTGTATTGTTTAATTTTTTATCTTATTCAGTATTTGTCATATCGCCAAGAGTATCGTTATCACAAAAATACCATGAAATATTGTGATATTATTTTGGGGCCATTTCGCCCACCCCTACTTGATACCAAGACAAACATCTAAGAACGTCTTAACACCACAACACCTCAGCAACCATGTGAAATCTATTTGCGACTGCCATAGCAACCACATGGTACAATGCATAGAGAAAATATCAATACTGACTTGGTTTTGCAATACTGTATTGATGTCCAATTATTGGTTTAAATGTAAAGATTGGTATTAGTCTTAGACAGTGGTTCATTTAGTGTCATGCTTAAGCCCTGCCCACTCAATACCAGTGTTGTTTTCTGTAATTAGAACCCTTTGTTCTGATTGTATAAAAAGTAAACCTTTCTTTTACTCAGATTTTTATTTGAAATTTGATTTAAAACAACTGCTATATAACGCAATATTATAGCACAGTAAGTTCTGACCAGGCAGTGCGATTGGCTGAGAGGCGTTCTTTGAGTGCCATTATCAGCCTGTAACCGAACTCTTCATGTATTACTCCGCTACATACAGGTAACCTAGCAACGATGCAGCGCTTACAAGCCAAACAGTGCAGCTACAAACAGAGCAGCAATGGAACTATGATCATATTTTTTCATCCTCTTTAACTCAAAATCTTTCAATAAACAGCAATCATGAGACTGTGAGCACCAAGAACACCTCAGCAACCACCTGGTGTACCTTAGTATAATAACCACCGGGCTGGTACAACCTTAGAATCTGACAGAAAATACCTAAGCAACAATTTTAGCATTCATCTGGCACACCGTACCTTGGTATACTTTCCATGAATTTCTTACTATTGATTATTTTGTTATTTTTATTGTTCAATTCAATTAGTCAGTAAGTAAAAACATATCTTTATTATCTTTAAAATTAACAAAACAGCTGAACGTAATCCTTTTTTAAATTCCTTTTGGGCATTAAAATGTGGAAAGTTTTGTAATATTTAGTGAGTAATTATGTATTCTGTTGTGTTTGGGCACTTTTGGAGACACTGACTGAATTGAGTGTAAACTGTGTGACTGAGCCTGTTTGTAAATGAGCCCAAAGTAATCAAAGTAATGCTGATCTAAGTCTTAATTTCCTCAGAGAAAGTGAATCCTGGAGGACTGGTCCTCTTGGATCAGCTGCAGGAGCATGATGGTCAGGGTGAATGGGATGCAGTGCTGCAGCTCTTGCATTCAGTTGGTGGGTTAATTGAGCTCACCAGCGTTCTCCGCCTCTTTTTGTTCTCTGTTTCTGGAAAAGCCTGGCTGATTAATGGGAAGCCGCTGCTAGGAAATGCTGTGGTCATCAGTGTGTTGGAAAAGGGCACAGCCAGCGACACACTCTGCTGCTCTGGATGGATGTGTTGGATTGAGGTACATAACCTTTCTGTCAATACGCCACAACTTCACACTTCTATCACTGCTGTCTAGGCCAGGTTAATGGTTCAGAATTAGACATGTGCTGGTTTGAGGAGGCTCACGCCTTTCAGAGACAGTCCTGCGCTCGTCAGCACTGGATTAACTTTTTAGCTCATGTCTGGAGAACTATGGTCTCATACAATTCAGTTCTAAAATGAAGCATCCTGTATATTCAGGGCTCCCTTGGAGTGTGTTATATTTAAGTTCTGTCTTGCGGTAATTTGGACAAACTGTTTCTTATATTAATCTAAAAACACCTGAATTACCATTAAAATTAGCAACTTGCAACCGCCTCCTTAAAAACCTTGAACTCCTCAGCAAGCATTTGAAATATCTCAGCAACTGCCTTAGCAAGAATCAAGTTTACTATAGCAACTGTCAGAGCAGACACCAAAAATACCTTACCAATCATGCGAAATACCATATTCTTCATACTTAAAATCCTTTAATTATCCCAAAAATCGAAAGTGCACCTTATAATCCAGTGCGCCTTATGTATGAATTCTACTACTACTTGTAAAAAACAGTAAAGCATCTCCGCTGAAGTACAGCATTATACAGGGGTTTCAGTGAAGTGTCCCCAGCACAGAGGCTGGAGCAGCATTAGCATTAGCCGCTAACCGCAGCTCTAGCTCATTTGCCGCTCAGAGGTGAGTATATTGGACTGTAGCCTGCGTGTTTACCATGTTAAAACAAGCTACGTGGGATTAACAGCTAGCTGATAACGCCCTGGGTTAACCGAACACTCAGGGTTTCTCAGTCTAGCACTTTCAGGTGGCATTTATTAGCACTAAACACTACTAACCATGGCCTGTGTTGCTACATGATATTTTTTTTAAGAATTACAGTTTTGTTGGCGCTTCCCCATTAGAAGGGAAACATGGCGACACCCTTGTTCCTTACTATGGTCGCTTACAATGCACCTAATAAGGTACCCTAGAAACCACCATAGTAAGCAGGTGAATACAGAATTCAAAACAGTCAATATGACTAAGTTTATTTGTGACCTCCTGGATGAGTTGTCCATGCCCTTTGGGAATAAATCTGGCCGGCCTCTCCTGGGAAAGATTAGAAGTGTTCCATGTTTTCTCCTCATGTTTTCATTTCATTTTCTCCTCATGTTTTCATTTCATTTTCTCCTCATGTTTTTTTTTATTTGTGAATAATAGCTCTCACTGATGTCCGTTGGAGTCCCAAAGCCTTAGAAATGACTCTAACCTTTTCCAGATTGACAGATGTCAATGATTTTTTTTCTGATCTGTTTCTGAATTTCTCCAGTGTTATTTATTAAATCTTTTAGATGCGTCATGTCATCAGACAGGTTCTAAGTAATTGATTTATTAATTCTACAGGTCTGGTAGAAATCAGGCCTGGTTGTGGTTAGTAGTGAAACTTTTTCATTCCAAAAAGTGTGATAATTTTTTTTTCCTTAATAGATGAATTAATCATAAAAAAAGAGCTTTTTACAATTACTCAGTTTATATTTGTCTAATATTAAAGTTTGTTTAATAATCTGAAAAATGCAAGTATGACAAAATTGCCAAAATTAAAAGAAATCTGGGACAAATGTTTTCACGCCACTGTAACTGCACAAAAACCTTTACAAAACCTAGACAAAATCTTTACACGCAAGTTATTTACTCCAGCCGTCTATTTAAATAAGGGATTTGTGATTTTTGAGCTTTCAGGACTCCCACATTCTCTTTTCTTAAGCGCAGTAAATTCCTGCGCAGCGTTTGCTCTGTAGCATCTCCAAAACTAATTGAAGCCATAACTCATGCGGCTGTATCGAGACGTGGCACAGCACTCCAGCCTGGGAAGCTGCTACAGGAGCTGACCCTGAGCCACGGGGCCTGTGTTCTGCATTACGTTCTCTGATTTACTGTATCAAAGACATGATGAGTCTACCAGCAGCCCCTCCAAAACCACACATATATTAGTGCAGACGTTTTACAGGCGTTCTGCAGGAGGGTAAAAGTCCTCTGTACTGGTTGTTAGAGTGTAGTTACAGCTCTGAACAACAATCACTTAATGAGCTTTTTACACCAGCTATGTTTATTCTGGTCACCGATGTCTTCCCTTTATTTGGGTATGATCTATGTTCTATATCCTAGTCAAGCATTATGACAAACATTATGATCTTGTTTCTACACTCTTGATTTATTAATTGAGCATATACTGTAGGAGCACTTTATAGTTCTATACAGTACCAGCCAAAAAATTATGCACGCTTATCTTTTTAGGATTTTTCCTAAATTGTTTTTTCCTAAATTCCTACATTGTAAATTTATTTTTGAAGACTATATTAAAGCTATAGAGAAACAGATCTAAAATTATTAAAACCAGAATATGTTTTATACTTTAGATTCTTCTAAGCAGCACATTTATCTTTAAGGACAGATCTGCACACTCTTAGTATTTTAATCTCAGTGTTCTCAACGTCTTGAAGGAAGGAGTTCCTGGAGGTGCTGAACAATAGTGGCTGCTTTTCCTTCATGGTCAAATCACCATCTCATCTTTGCTATGTAATTTCCTTAACTGCTTAATTTAATAGTCCACAATGTAGAAAATACATTAAATATAGAAATAAAGAAAAACGCTGAATTAGAAGGTGTGTAATAACTTTTGCCAGTACTGTAGTTAAAGACATTTACAGAACAGTTGCAAGGTAAGTGAGTCCAAATGCAGGCTGCTCTCATTTTCTGGCTGTGTTATATGTTTACAGTGTTTAATAGTGATATAAAGTATCACAAATGACAAGATTCAGGTTCTGAATCTGATAACAGTTTATTTAGTCACAGACTAGATCAAATTCCATATCAGCAAAAACAGAAAAGAGGAGACAAATGTGAGCCTGGGCAAAAAAAGTGGCTACCTGGATTTAAGTAAGTAAATGATGTGGGGTTGATGCTGCAGTTGGTCTGCAGGTCTAGGTTCAGCAACAGTATGTGCTGAAAGAATGAGGTCAGCTGACTACCTGAATATACTGAATATAGACCAGGTTATTCCATCAATGGATTTTTTTCTTCCCTGATGACACGGACATATTCCAAGATGACAATGCCAGGATTCATGGGGCTGTAATTGTAAAAGAGTGATTCAGGGAGCATGAGATCATCATTTTCACATATGAATTGTTCACCACAGAGTCCAGATCTTAACCTCATTGAGAATCTTTGGGATGTGCTGGAGAAGAGCTGCTTTGTGCAGCGGTCAGACTCTACCATCATCAATGCTGCTGCAAGATCTTGGTGAAAAATTTATTAATGCAACACTGGATTGAAAAAAATCATGTGACATTGCAGAAGCTTATTGAAACAATGTTACAGTGAATTTGTGCCGCAATTAAAGCTAAAGCCAGTCTGTTTTTTGTGGTAACTTTTTTTTTGGCCAGGCAGTAGTCCGTTTGTCTGCCCTAACTCCTCGATTTTGTCAGTGTCTTTTATAAGTTTCTACTGATGCTCACCCAAATTACATTTTGTCCCACTTTAACAAGTGTTATATATGTTTTTATTGTTATGAATAAAGAGAAGTATCCCACAAACCCCACTGATCCAATCCCCATCCCCCACAATGCTCCCCCGACCGTGTTTCCTTATTCAGGGAACCACCGCTGTTTATAAAAGGACTATCTTTATTGTATTTTTATGTTCTTCATACTTAATTAACAGTATATAAAAATCGAATCCTGTAGTAAAGCTGCCCTGCAGGATTAATTAAGCTAAACTCAATTAATTATCCTCGTTAACAAAACAGCATGCACACTGTAAACGGTTAAAATTAATATACAGAATGAAAAGGACTCCCCTGTGGTGGAAAAATCAATAACTACAACATTTTACAAGTTTATTACAGCATGTATAAGCTATTAAAGTGTGCATTAATAGAGAGAATAACCAACTGCTTCCTGAGTTGTGGTGTTCTATGCTAAATTGGACTCATTAGTTCATTTCCACTCTTGGTGGAATTTATTTGGGAAGGTGCGAGTACAGTAATCGCACTTGGATGCAGACCAAAACAACTACACTCAGACCCTTGAGAGGATGTGGAACTCTGGAGTGCTTCACTAATGGTGAGAACATGCACTCAGCAGGTAGCCAGGTTTAATCTGGTATATTGTATATTATTGTCCTGACTCCTGACCTTTATGGAAGAGCGACCTTATGAAGTCCAAAGAGTCACAATTTTTCAGGCACTGTTCAAAGTCCCCCAACTGTTATAGCAGAAAACCTTAGTAAAATCACTCTTTTTACAGCATTAACAAGCTCAAAGTAGCTCCACACTTCATTGGTAGAATTCTGAGAGAATTTTGAAAGTGCACAGGTAGTTTATTTAACAAGACTGTTTGACGTCTTGAAATTAAAATCACGCTAAGTCAACTGATGATGAGCACAAATGAATAGGTAGGATTGAGGCACAGATTGCAAAATAAATTCTGTGGAAATTCATAAGTATTATAAAGACATTTCAGCAGCTCAAATTCATGCATTTCCACAGAATTAATTTTGCAATCGTGGGAATATGGGGAATGTTTCTGGAAGAAAACTGTACAACAAAAGCAAGATGAACAACCTCATGAGGGGCAATCTGAGGGGTTGGCATTACCATCATAGTACCTTGACATACAGTAAATATCACTGAGGATCAGTTGAAAACGATTGGCCAAGTATCTTACAGATCTTTGAGAAGTTTGTAAAGAATAATAGTAACAACAGAGCAAACACAAACTAAAATATTAAAAACGTAACATGCTTATTTTCCTTCAGGTCTTTTTACTTTTATGATATTTTTTTAAAACTGTAAATGATGAGAAAAGAAATCTCTTATCATGATCGTTATCTTAACACTAGTGCTGGGAGACTAATTTAATTACTTTAAAAGATTGAGTTACTGTTTTAAAAGCGATTTTCAAAATTGGGATAATGGAAATTGCACACCTTTACATATATGAGCTGCCAGAGGGAATCTCACTGAATAGACATTTGCTTTTGTCAGAAACCTGTAAAAAAGAGTAACTAGGGTAGGGCGATATGGTCCTAAAATAATATCACGATATTCCATGGTATTTTTGTGATAACTATACTTTTGGAGAAATTTTGGACAAATTACTGAATAGTTTATTTTTTCAGGAACACACTACTGCAACAAAATGACCATTAAATTGTATTATTGCATACGATATGATATGACACACCAGAAAGTCATGATACTAATAATAATGCACTCAAAATATATCCATATATCCAGGATTAAAGTAAAATGAATATTGGACAGATATAATCTCTAGAATATAGAGATAGTCTCTAGTCTCAGATATAGTCTCTAGAAGATATATAATGGGAAATTAGAACAGTGTGGATCATTATTTTGCTAAAAACAGCAACAAAAAAAAAAAGTAGTACCCTGATGTGATAATTTGGAGTGGCATGATATTTCAGGGTTTAGTATGGTTCATGATATTCAAAAATGTTGGCGATATTATTGTGTACGATATGACATGGCACACCCCTTGTGAGAATTGTTCATATAATTAACTTTTTTTTTTTTACAATATTGCCTAGCTCTATTATATACCTTCTGAAAATCAGGTCATCACCAGTGGAGCAAAAATTTGTGCATGCTCATATATCATTTTACTTACTGCCCACCCAATATTAATAGATAATGGCCTGTAGGACAAACACCCCCGGCTTTGTACATCCCTTTTCCTTCCTTTTACCACAGGTAAGCATGTGTTTATCAGACCAGCTCTTCAGAAACAGTCGCAAGAGACTTCAGCCATGTTCCTTCATGATATTTATGGTAGTCTGATTCAGGGATTTCCTTAATCCACCCAAACAAGCCTCTGTCGTGGGAAATACCAACCAAACAAATGCGCCGACTCTGCACCGCACACACAGCACTGACCCCGATCACCTCACCTTCCTGTTTATATAGAGCTCTGTTACATAAATGTTGCCTGCATGCTATTCTTCTGCTAATCTATATCCCATAACCAGGACCAGGATGCTTCTAAGAAGATCCCTGGAATGTCAGGAATAGGACAAGTAGGTGCATGAGAACATTTCAACAGCTCCACCAACTTAAAAAAAAAAAAATCCAAACCTGATGGGACTCTTCCAGCAAGTCCAACCTTGCAGGAACCACATGACGTTCCTGTCAAAACCCAAGGCATGCTCTAGACTGCTGTAGGTCCTGACTCATGCGCAAGAGACCAAAGCAGGCTCTTCCACATTTTTCCAAATTATTTACCAAGCCTGCCAAAACGTCCCCGGCTGTTTTAGAGAGCTACACGGCTTCAGCCATGAGTTAAAGTGAAAAAAGGTCCATACCCTAGCCTGGGGAAGCCCCTGTGGAGCACTCGAAAGGGGCCAAAGCGAGGGGCTCGGATAGCATAGCACATAAAGCGTTGAGCTGGGTTAGGGGGCACTCGGTGGCAGGGGAAACAGGAAATACACAGATGATGTTTCCATCTATAAACATCAGGGTGTTGCAGATAAGGCCATTCACATTACAATGTACAACATAACACAGGCTTTGGCTTTGTTATATAAGAGGTGTTTATATAGGAGTGTCTAATATCTCAATATTTTTTTGCTGAATAGCGATTATGATATAGGCTATATCTTAATATTTTTTCATCCCATAAGATAAAAACAGATAGACACCTCTAAGACAAAACTACCAAATTTTATACAGGCAGTTTTATTAACATTCAACTGTAGATGAACATGACATAGTATTCTAGAGATCATCAAAAACATCAATTGGCTTTGTATCTGTATTGGTAGAGAAAGCCGAAATGTATTGATATAAACAATATTGTCTCATCTTATATCTCGTATAAAAATATATCGATAATTCTTAAAAACGATTTTTTAATATATATAATGCCCAGACCATCTTCTTATATATCTACACTATATGTCCACTAAATGATCCTGGACATGAATTTTTATTTTTGTTACAAACTAAACTAAAAGTTGTACCCTGATGAGCCATATGGCCCTAAAATAATAATGATATCATGATATTTCAGGGTATTTTTGCGATAACATTTTTCTTGGCGATGTGACAAAACACTGAATTAAAAAAAAAATAATTTCAAAAATGCACTGCTGTCACAAAACAAATATAAAATCTTAGTTGTTGATATAAAAAAAGTATTATCTATTATTATCACCCCTAATCTAGACATGACAAAAGTCATGGGACAGGAATTAGAGACCCATGACTTCTGTCCTGTTCTATGAAAGCTGCAAAGAATGCTGCACTGACGTGTAGAACATGAATATGGTGCATGTGACTTATGCTAGAGTCACTTGTCTGTTCGCATGGACAACTCTAGCCAGATGCTGCCAGTCACGATTCTTTAGCACCTACTACCCACTGTGGGTGGTTACATCTTCTAGGCATATTATTCTACAGCCTTGCACATTTAGTGTTTTCTCTGACCTTTATTTCTTAAAGTACATTTTTTTTCTTTACTTACTTGAGCAGTTCCTGCCATAATATGGATTAGAACATTACTCAAATAGAGCTATAGAGCTAGAGCTAAACTAGAGTAATTAAACTCAAGACAAGTTCAGCACAGCTGTTAACTAAAAGAAATTTGAGGTGACTACCTGAAAAAGTGCCAAGATCCAAGCAAGAGGTGCTACTTTAAGGAACGTTAAAAAATAAAACATACGCTGGTTTGTTTAACACCATTTTGTTTACTAAATAAGTGTTATTCCTTTATTGTGTTGGTATGTATGCAGATGGTGTAACATACTTACTAGTTACACTGTACAGGTCTGGACTAAAAAAACTTAAAAACGATGATTTTATATTTGATTTTACCAAATTGAAAACCTCTGGAATATAATCAAGAGGAAGATGGATGATCACAAGCAATCAAATCAAGCTGAACGTCTTGAATTGTTTGCACCAGGAGTGGCAAAAGCTATCCAAAAGCAGTGTGCAAGACTGGTGAAGGAGAACATGCCAAGATGCATGAAAACTGTGATTAAAAGGTCAGGGTTATTCCATTAAATATTGATTTCTGAACTCTTAAAACTTTATCAATATGAACTTGTTCATGCGTCTTTTTTGTTACTTCAGACATTTCTCATTATCTGCAAATACATGCTTTAAATGACAATGTTCTTATTTGGAATTTGGGAGAAATGTTGTCTGTAGTCTGTAGAATAAAACAACAATGTTTTTATTAAAACATATACCTATAAACATCAAAATCACAGAAACTGATTCAGAAACTGAAGCGGTCTCTTCATTTTTTTTCCAGAGCTGTATTCAGTAGGCCTGCATTTCAATGCAACTGTAGCTATTTGTATTTGAGACCACACCTCATCTTTTGGCTATATACACTTATTTATTACTCCACATACTTCCACACACACATTCACACACTTCCACACTAAACTACTGACTTTGCTTTACACAACAAAGAGAGATACACAAACTTTACACGGGTTTAAGATACAAAAACACTCATAAACCCAAAACACACACCATACTGACACTCTTTACTTTAACTTCCCTCAGAAGAACATTAATATTACTGTATGTACAGGCCAGCTGGAGCTCCCAGCAGTTCCCCGGCCCCAGCACTCACCTCCCCACCGTCTGGTTGGCGAGCTGTTTCATCCGGTTGAACTGCTTCTTCATCTCGGCGCTTTTTCTCCAGCTGTCCCACTCTGAGAAGTTTCCAGGCCCGCGCAGTAAACTCCCTCATGCCGCTGCCATCGCGGCCCGCCGGCCCGTGTCGAGCTTCCAGTCCCCGCTGCTGCTGCTCTGCAGCTCCGCGCTCATTCCCCGGAGCCGCTCCCGGACCTGAACACGGGGCGGTACAGCGGTTCTGCTTAAGTTGTGCTGTGGTTCTGCTGTGCGGCTGGGCTCACAGCTCCTCCATTCCTCTCCGGACTCAGAACACAGTCAAACTCAGAGCTGGAAGTAGGAAGTGCTGCTGCTGTTTCTGCGGCTGCTGCTCTGGAACAGTGTTACTGGGTGAAGTGGGCAGGGCCTCAACAACACCTACACCTACAGGAACACTGACTCATTAACTTCACACTATATATATTAAAAAGTTACTTTATTTAAGTCAGGGGTGTCCAAACTTTTTTTGTTGGGGGCCAGAAGGAGAAATATATTTGAAGTCACGGGCCAAAACAAATAATAAAATATATAACTTTAATTAATACTTTTTTCCTGATTATTTCATTTACACACCATTTTACTTGACTTACTATCTTTATCTTTGACAGTGTTGTGTAAACTAAGATTTTTCAAATTGATGTTTAATTTCATGATGTCTCTTAATATTAAACTACTTAATTACGGCAACTTTTAGACTCTTTGCCCCGTTTTTTCTGCGCTAAAACTGCGCAACCTCTCCGCTTTTAGACTCTTTTGCCCCGTTTTTCTGCGCTAGAAATGCGCACCCTCTCCGCTTTTAGACTCTTTGGCCCGTTTCTGACACCTAGCGTTCAAACTTTGAATCTCACATTATAGAAACCTGCTTAACAGCCGCAATTGGCCCGCGGGCCGTAGTTTGGACACTGATTCAAGTAATTCAGTTCATAATGTGAAACTCATACATTATCTAAATGTATTACACACAGAGTGATCTATTTTAAGCGTTTATTTCCTTTATTGTTGATGATTATGGCTTCCAGCCAATGAAAACCCAAAAATCAGTGTCTGAAAACTATTTGGCACTTGTGCCAAGTCCTGCTGGGAAATGAAATCCGCATTTCCGTAATAGTTGTCAGCAGAAGGAAGAAAAAAAAAACTGTAAGATTTTTTTTGCTTCTGACTTGATAAAACACAGTGGATCAATACCAGCAGATATCAGACATGTCTCTCCAAACCATCACTGATCATCAGTAAATTTTACATTTCATTTGTAAATCAAGGGAAATACAGAGTCTGGAGGAAGAGTAGAGAGACAAACAGTCCAAACTGCTGCTTGAGGTCTAGTGTGAAGTTTCCACAATCAGTGATGGTTTGGAGAGACATGACATCTATATATATATAACACTGTACAATGCAGGAAATTTACTGTAGCTACTTACCATTTACAACAACATAGTGTGTTCTTTAATTACATTGTATCTGCATTTTGGTCTACTAAGATAATTCTAAAATCTACAGTAAAATACTGGCAGCTGTGGTTGCCATGAAATAAATTAATCTTAAAATTGCACAGTTGCAATGTATAAGACATTACTGTATTATTTTTAGGAACGTAAATTTCATATTCAAACATAAAAGTTATTGTCAGAAATGCCAATAATGGAACAATGTGCCCCACTGTATTAAAAAAATTGTAAATAGACCAGAATTGTGGGATGCCAAAAAAAAAAAACGTTAAAAAGCACAATGATATATTCACAAAAAAAAAGTATTTCATAGGTAAAGCTGTTAAAATACAGGGAATTTTATTTGTGAATTTTTTTTTAAATAAAAAAAATAATAAAATTCTGTAATTTTATGTTTGTTTGTTTTTTCTCCAGAGAACCAAATGTCAGGAAAACACTATAAAAATACTGCAAAATGAACCACCCCAGAATTCGCTGAACTCTTTGCAAAAGTTAAAGCAACTGGGAAACTGTTTGAGATCTATCATGTCAGCTTATACACAGATCATACAGGTATATATAAAATCAGCCCGGTCAGCTTAAGCTGGTCAAGCTAGTTAAGCAAGTTGACCAGTTTAGTTCATTTGTTTGGTTTAGCTGATCTACCATCCTGACAAAGAGGTGGTTGCCCAACATGACTTACCTGACTGCCCTGATAATAAAACCAGTAAAAAAAAAACATTAGCTGGAAGCTGGTCATGGCCGATGGACATGCCGATTGAAAAGTTCCATTCTCAAGCTCTGTGGTTCCAAGGAATGTTAAATACCTGCACAACTTGCATCTGCACAGATAATAATTCATGCCACCTTGCCATGAGCACACTGGCCGGTGTGGTTCAGCCTCACTCACATGATAACACTTCACAACTTCACAACACGAGTTCAAAAAATTCACCCCTAAGGGGAATGCTGCTAATCATCAGCTGAAGCTAAAATAAACCAGACCTACTTTTTCATATTATTTGATGTCATCTGCTACTTGAACCCACTCTAGGCATGCAGGCAATTATGTTTTTCACACCCAAATAATGTGGTGTACGTCCCATCGGGATGCATGAAGGATTCAACCCTTCATGGAACATAATGAGTCACTGTCTGGACTTCATCATGGCCTTTTTTTCTTCTTCAACATGCTTATTCTCACGTCTCTGAACTGTAAACACAAGCCATAACCTTTTTACTTCATTTCATTTTATTTAATTCAACTTTAGCCTCATTAATCTAATTTCTAGTTCAGTAATAGATAAAGGAAATCGTACATCATAAGACATTAGTGCAAAGACAATTGACAAAACACAATAGACATAAGAAAATAAATACGAAAGACAAGATTAAGGCACAGTTTTGTAGCAAATACGTAGTTTTATCATGTGTGTTAATAGAAAACTTCAGCATAGTGAGATGTAGCATGTATTAAAAAATCAGGTTCAGTGTTTGCAACTAGCATCACATAATGTAAACATAGGGAACATGCTGAATAAACGTCCTAGTGGCCAACATATATACTAAAACCGTATTTTACAAACTATAAAGCACACTTAAAATCCTTTATTTTTCTCAGAAATCGACAGTGAGCCTTATAATCTGGTGCGCCTTATGTATGAATTCTACCAGTCAGGCATTAAGGAGCAGTAAAGCCACTGCACTGAAGTACAGCTTTATAAGGGTGAATTTTCAATGAAGTTTCTCCAGCACTAAGGCTGGGTGCAGCAGCATTAGCATTAGTAGCTAACCGCAGCGCTAGTTCTTTCGCCGTTTAGATGTGAGTATATTGGACTGAAGTCCTTGTGTTCGCTGTGTTAAAAAAAAGCTACGTGGGACGAACCGATAGCTGATAGCACACTGGGATACCGAGGTTAGCGACTAATGCTAATGCTGCTGCACCCAGCCTTAGTGCTGGAGAAGCTTCAATGAAAACTCACCCTTAGACAAAATATTGGAAATCTAAGCTTACTGTAAATAAACAGAAGTGATTTTCTCACCCAAATAAATGCTTTTCAGAAGAAAAAATTGTGTAGATTTGCTAGCACTCATTTTAATTTAAAAGAATACGTTTTTTTATAATAGTTACAGTTTTGTTTCCTTAGGTGCTGCCCCATTAGAAGGGAAACGTGGCAACACTCTTGCTTATTTCGATGGAGGCATCCTTACTAGTGTCGCTTAAAATGCACCTTATAATCGGTGAGCCTTATAATCCGGAAAATACAACAATTGTTTTGCAGTTTTTATTCCACATATAGCTGTGAAGTGACCCCGATGACCTTTTCCGAAGTTGAGTGTTGGAACACAGCCGCAGCTGGCTAGAGTTAAGCCCATTATGGCCTAAAATAAAACTGCAGTACAAATGTTTCACATGGTAGGTTGAGTTGTGTCAGAGCCACATGTGGCCCACAGTTCAAATTCCAAAATAAACATTAAATATGGTGGCTACAGCTGGACCAGTTTTGGCCCACAATCCTGCTAAAACACAATGGACCACCAAAAATCTTGTATCAAGCAAAATCACTTTTCACTTCTGTCTTTTGTTTTTTACTTTTTGACAAATTTTAATATGGCAATTGTTCTTTACTTTTCCAAAGTATAGAAAATCAAACCTTTATATCTCTGTAGCTTTTTCTAGACAATAAATAGGTCTGGTGGAAAGACAAAGAAGATTTTAGCATAGGTCTCCTGCTGCTCAGATGTGTCTCCTAAGATAAGTAGCTCAGAAATCTAATCTCACATGTGTCTCCTCTTGAGGTTTTCTATAGATCTCATTGGCAGTGGTGGTTCAGTGGTTATAGCACTAGGCGTTGATAATGAATGAATGATTTTGGCAGCTTTTGTCAGTGGTGATTCTGTGGCTAGAACACTGTGCCACTGACAACAAGGTTGTGGGTTTGATACCCAGGTCTTACATGTGTTTTAAAACAGTTTTTTTTAAAGTTTTGAATCCTTTAACAATAGAAGTATCTTATGTTGCATTTGTGTCTAATGCTATTTCTCATAAGCAATTTTAGGAAAAACATCTGTGACTAAGTTAGTCTTTAAATAAAATCTAAATGAGAATCCCAAATACATCTCCTGAGACGTCAAATATCAACGTTTGAGCAAAATAATTTTCTTATGGGTTACATTGAAAATTAAATGACAAAAAAAAAACAATAGAAATGTTGGAAAATGGCCTGGACTAAACTATTTTTACACTGATTCCACTAAAGGTGTTGAGTTATGTTGTGAAGTGCGTTTTAAAATTTTGAGAATATTAAACATGTCTGAGATTTGTGAGATAGAATAATATACTGTATGTGGAGTTTTAAGAGCTGCTATGCTGGTTGGTAGCAATGCAAACATTGCTGTATTTTAAGCACAGAAGACCAAGTCACAGAGCTGCACAACAGACAGACTCAGAAAATCCTTCATTCCGAGAGCCATCAGACTCTTTAACTCCTCCCATCGGGGACGGGATGCTGCTGGCGACTGAGTTTAATCCAGTCACACCACATGGACATTATTCAACCACTTAATTATTTATATTAACACTTCCCCAACCTCACTTACATTCGATGTCATTGCACATTGCACTTCACTCTGTTAATTATTTAATTATTTATGACCATTAGCAACATCTACTGCACTGCTCCGTTTACAGATAGATCCTTACCTTGTATAGTTAGGTTTTTTATAGCCTTATATATTTTCTATTCTTCTGTGTTTTGATTTGTCTGAGTATGTTTCTTATTATATGTTGTTGCTGCTGGATGCCTAAATTTTCTTTGGGATAAATAAAGTATCTATCTATCTATCTATCTATCTATCTATCTATCTATCTATCTGTCTATCTGTCTATCTGTCTATCTATCTATCTATCTATCTATCTATCTATCTATCTATCTATCTATCTATCTATCTATCTATCTATCTATCTATCTATCTACACGTTGATCTTTTGCAAAATTTTAAAAAGTAATCTGCTTCCACCTGCTGGACACTTTTGTTTCTACAGGCTCTTGGAACAAACTGAAGCAAATCTGGATTACTCATGGTTAATAAATCACTTCAGAAAGTCTTTAGCAGTTCATTTTGTGTGACTCTGCCTGCTGTATAAGTTTCATGACTCTTTATATTACAACTGTACAGTTCTAGACAAAGGCAAAAACACCAATAAAGTGCACACAAGGACACACGTTTTAATATTATGTTTTTTTTTTATCTGTGCTTTTAAGTTAAGTTATTTTAAATTATTTAAATGATTTTAAAGAACTGCGGTCTGCTTGACCGCAGTGATTTCAGAACCTTTGGGTTAAACATCCTCCACTTGTTTATGGAGGAAATGGAGCTCTCTGGACAATAAAAAAGGTTCAGAAGAAAACTATGCCTTTTAAATTATACATTTTTTGGAATGTGTATCAGGTCTGAAATTCAGGGATGGGTGTAGATTAATAAATGAAATGTATTTAAAAAGTTGAGCAGACGGACAAAAGTCAAAGTAAATGTAAGAAACATTGCAGTTTGTACTGTTTAACTGTTCCACACTTCCACATTTTCACTTATTTGGGGTAATAATAAAAAGAGGTAAAGTGATATGTTTGGTCTTATAGATCACTCATTTTTCTGCGTGGCGTGTGTGCCCAAGAAGGGACTCGAATTGTGTCATAAAGACAGAATTTGGCACAACACTTAGAAATGCAAACTTTTTTCTGTTATTACTATTTTTCATACCATTTTGTCTACAGTTTACGAGGCCAGTTACTCAACCAACTCATTAGGACTCCCCTATCACTAGTGATGCCCCAACACAAGGGGGGTGAAGACTAGCACATGCCTTACGGCGTCACATCTATGTCAAAAGTGGATAGAGCAAAAATAACAGGTGAAAAAAAATTAACCAGCGTGTTTTAAAATCGTGAGTGTGTGAATTAACTTCTCGTGAGCCCGAATGAAAAACTAGCGAGCAAAAAAAAAAAGGGAATCGTGTGCGCGCTGAAGAAAATGTTGCTCACGAGCTGCCTTTTTCTCCTCTCGGGTGCTTTTTTTCCCCTCGCGCGCTGTGTGAATTACCTGCAGCAGCAGTTCGTGCACGACTCAGTTTTTTGCGCTGCAGTTTTGAAACGGATGCGTTTTAACAGTTTGGGGGCGGGGTCAGGGTCGCCTCCCTCAGCGAACGCTATTGGCTGATATCTCCCGGGTTCGGGACGGACCACCTACCTCCATGAGCCTGAGGAGGGCGGGAAATAAAAGGACGGCAGGAGAGTAACCAGGCCCCCAGCATTTCCCTTCCAAAACGTGCCACCGGCAGTGTGCTGCTGAGGAATGAGAGGACCATTTGAGCAAAGCTATCCATTCACTTCCATTCATTTCGGGGTGTCTTTGAACCAATAATAAATGTATTTCCAAGCCGTTTTCGATTATGAAACAGCCCATGTTCTTTTCTACAAAGAACGGATTTTCTGCCATTTGATCCATAAGATTAATAATCTGTTCATAGCTTTAGAAAATATTTTTTTATACAACTATGCTAACGATGACGTAAAAAGACAGCGACCCAAAATACCATGCTGTAATGTTTGGAGAAGTTGCTCCTCTTATTTAAAAGTACAGAGCTGACTGAATTAGAGCAGGGTCAAAGTAACCTCTTATTATGCAAATATAATACTACTACTAACAGTTATAATACATTGTAGATAGTAAGATAGTAGTAAATAGAAGTAATATAGACTATGAGAATTATAGATATGTATAGATAGAACTATAATTTATATTACACATTTATTATTATCATTACTGAGTTTCTAAATGCTTGTTATATAGACAAACTATGAATATTCTTCAGTAAATCCGTGGACTAATATTGGCTATCAGTAATTCTAGTTTATATCTGCTGTTTATTCAATAAAAGCCCCATTATGGGACGGAATGAACTTTTCTCACTGTGGAGTAAATAGTTCTGTGCAGCTCCTATAAACAGTACGACTGTTTGCACTGAACGCGGAAGATTCGCGTCATGCTGGCGCCTGCGCAATCTCTCACTTTCCCGGTTAACGCCCCACGAGAAGCCGACCAGGAAGTGACACGATTGGCCTCACCTGGCTCTGTTGAAATCAGCGGGATGGCTTGGTCCAGTTAATATATACTGTCAATGGAGAGTAAGCTAGCTGGCTATGTCTGCCCGGGTTTAGTGCCCAAAGCGACCCGCTCTGTCTGCCTGGTCTCTCGCCTGTAGCTACCGTCTCTCGCTTGGAGCAATCGGCTTGCCGGCTCTGTCTGCCCGGGTTAGCGCCTAGAGCTCTCTGGGTGAACATCACCGGTCGCTCCATACGATAAACGGTCGCTTTAGGTGAGAAACCGGGCAGACAGAGCAGGTCGCTTTGGGCACTAAACCTGGGCAGACAGAGCCGCCGCGCCGGAGAGCGGGCTGTTTGGATTGTAGCACAGCCAATTAGCTAACTCTCCTGCCGTCCTTCTGTCCCAGAGTTTCACATTTGTGCTCACAAGAAGTTAATTTACACACGCAAAATTTTAAAGCACACTGGTTATTTTTTTTCACCTGTTATTTTTGCGCCCCTGACTTGTATTTTTGGGCCCTCGACTTTTGACATTGATGTGACGCCATACTGCGCAGCGACTCAGTTCTGATACTTTAAGTCACAGACGCCTTGTGCTGATGACGCCCTGGTAGTGATAAGGGGAAAGAGCATCATCTACCCACCCAGAGAGAGCAATAGTATGCTAGCATTGCACACTTCATTCCACAGCTCAAAACAACCAGATTATTTAAATAAACAGCAATAAAATCAAATAGAGGACTCAAATAGATGTCCAAACTCAGGTCTGATTGGCCAATATAAGCCTGTAGCTCTATATCCACTGTTTTGTTTGCTCAAAGTTAATACGTAATATGGATTGATAATGCTACAAATGACATATGCAATATTAGAATAAGATAAGAGAAGATAAGTATTATCTGAGTCTAATGATAACAGGAGCCAGTATCCCCTAGAACACATAGTAAATGTTAAAAGAACACACAGAAACTTCTATTATTTCAGAACTATAGGTCATACAAGTGTTTGAACAGTGAAGTGGAGGTGGGGGTTCCTTCAGAGCACATTTAGGGTCATGCTGTTTAAAAAAAATGCTTAAATGCAATGTAACATATGTGTGAATGTATGTAAGTGATTGCTATATTAGAATACAAGGAACAGTTTTTGGGGAAAACTACAATAGAACAATAGAGAGAAGGTTCTATTACCCTGTTTGAGAATCTAAACTGGATGCTTAATGAGAAACTATGTTTTTTATGGACATGGAGGTGTACAGGTTTCATATGGAATCCTGCAGCACATTTACCAACAGATGTTGTAGCAGCTGAGCCTGTAGATCCTGCTCTACTCGTAGAATGCTGAAGCTGGAGTCTCAAATGGTCCCATAAATGCTCCATTGGCTATAAATCTGACCACCATGCACAATAAAGAGGTGTTTAAATGTGGTGGAGACATTCTTGGGAAACCCTTGCTTTGTGTGGATGAGCATTATCCTGCTGAAAAATGCCAGTTAAAAGCCCTGCTGTGAAAGACATCACATGTAACCATGGTATGTCCCGCACATATTGCTGAGTGTCTCTTGTATCACTATTAGGGGTGATTAACTGTTTAATGCACTAGCATTTGGGGCAGCATTTTTCGCTCCATGGCAGGGGCAGAAAGAAAGTGTCTATAGCAAGACTTCAATACTCAAACTCAAACTCAGATCCCAAACTAAACAGTGTATAGCAATCTACAACAAAAAAAGATGATGGTGGTTGATGGACGATGAGCAGCCTAGATGGTGGGCAACCAAAATGACCATTCTACTTCTACAAGACCTATAAAGGGCCTCACTCAGTCTGTCAGCAATCTCTTTAAGGGTACACTATCCAAAAGCAGACTTTGAGAGCCATCACTGGGAACTAGGAGAAATAAAATGCCCTCTTGTGGCAAGACCCAGAGTTTAAAGATTAAATAATGTCTGAAAATTTACTAATGTGGTCTTGTTGATTGGTGCCAGTCCTTGCCTTCCCAGGAAATTAGGCAAAAATTCTCTGAAACTGGGCCAAATGCTGTGTAAATTATATAGTGTACAATCAATGTACCCTACTAGCCATGGGATACCCATAATCCAATGCATTGCTTGGTTTGAGGAAGACCAGCATTGAGATGGTGAGATATGCAATGCTATATGGTCACAATCTTAATGAATTCTGTCTGAATTCCATAATAATCTTCCATATAATAATGTGTATTGTTGTATTTAGACTATGTTCTATATACTCTGGATAAAAGTGTCTGCTAAATGTAATATAATGTAATATAAATGTTCTTGCCTTGAACTTGTAGCCCCTTTCCTTCCCCCTTACCTAAACCACCTCTAAATCCTCTAACCAAAGAAATGTTAATCTTTTGCAAACACCCCATAATTCCCCTTACATTTACCTGCTGTTTACCATGTTAACACAGTAGTAGCACTTATGTTGTATTTACTCACGTGAATAGCTTACTGATTCAAAAATCTTATCTTTAGAATTTACCTTTTCCATATTTTTAGTTTTTGAGAAAACTCACCGTTAACATCATGATTAATGCTTATGACAGTTTGGACAGTCGTCTATACTCTAATAAACAATGGATGTTAGTTAGAAACCTATATTAAAGTTTCTTAAGGGTTTTCTTAGGTTTATTATTAATCTTTGCCCTTGTGTGTGGTTTGGTCATTAATCACATTTTGTGGCATCCCGCAGGGTTCTGTGTTAGGGTTTGTAAAAAAAGTTATGAGAATGAAGCATTGTATTATGTGCCTGAGTACAGGCTTTAATGGTTTGTTTATCTTGCCCACTGCATTACACTACCTTCACCATGCTTTACAGATAAAGAGGTGCTCTGGAGAATTAGCAAAACTGCTACACTGTGGTAAAATATTGTCTTATCTCTTATATTTATATTCCAGAACTGTCTTTAACTGTGTTTAAATGTGATCTTCCTGTTTTCGAGGCTTATCTTGTGGTAAGTCCTCTGCTGATTGTTGATTTGACTTGCAGTGTGTTTTTGATGAACGTTTATTCACTAGGTAATTCATTCTTCTTCTTACTACATTGGTTTACATTTATTCGTTCTTAACTATGGCTTTTTTCAGAGAAGGTTGTAGACATTTTAGTGGGTTCTTGACACTATGATGGATTCTTAACTTAACTGGGCACGACGATTCTGTATCTACAAATCTTTTTAAAATGGCTCTACATGGGACCAAAAAGGGTTTTACTCACTAGAAGAACCATGATTTTTAAAAAGTAGGCATTTTAAGTGTTAAGTGTTATACTTATAGTTTTTTTTTACCAGATTTAATGTTTTTAATGCCAATTTAAGTCAATTGTATAAAAAGCAAGCATGGTCAGCTCAAGCTGGTCAGTCTGATTAAGCTGGTTGATGCTTAAGCTCTACACCAGTGTAGGGTGTGTTGTTTTGTTGGAAATCGATGGTTTTGCTGGTCTACAACCATGATCAACTATGATCAACCAAGGCAATTTCAATTAAGCACAATTTACAAGGATTACAATGCTAAATTTAAGCATGGTCAGCTTAAACTGGTCAAGCTGATTGAGTTGGTTGATGCTTAAGCTCTAAACCAGTGTAGGGTGTGTTGTTTTGTTGGAATTTGATTTGATTGTTGGTCTACAATCATGATCAACCATGATAAACCAAGATTAACCAAGACAACCAGTATAAAGACAATCAATGACCATTTTGGCTATAAAAGAACCATGTTTTTTTTAAAAGTAGACGTTTTAAGTGTTACTTATAGTTTGAATTGTGGCTATTTTAATGGTTTTGAGCCAGATTTAATTTTTTTAAATGCCAATTTAAGATAATTGTACAATTATTACCCTGATAAAAAGCAAGCATGGTCAGCTCAAACTGGTTAGTATTAAGCTGGTTGATGCTTAAGCTCTAAAACAGTGTAGGGTGAGTTGTTTTGTTGGAATTTGATAGCTTTTTTGGTCTACAATCACGATCAACCATGATCAACCAAGACAACCAGTATAATGACCAGGTTTTTCAACTACCAAGACCATCAATGGCCAGCTTGAACCATCCAAAACCAGCTTCCAGCAAAAGAAGGTCTTGAAATTATTTCTTTGTTTGACAGTACATGGAAATTGTGTCATTTCTACATGGTTCACCTTGTTTGGATATTTATATCCTCAGATAAAACTGAACATTGCACTTTTAATTCCTGCAAATATACTGTAGTGGACAGATACCATTATGTTAGTATCAGCTGAGTCCTACTGCATTGAAAAACTCTTATTATTTAAGTCTTGTATTAGAATCTAAAGTCAGGATGTCAGGAAGTTGTGCAATGAAGTTACATAATGTCTTTTTTTAAGTCCAAGGTGAATTACCTGCCTCTGTTTGGCAGCCCCACCAAAAGTCTTAGCTTCAGACCAATCAGCATGAAGTCCAGCACAGAAGACGGTCACTCCCTCTCTCCTCCTCCTCCTCCCTAACGTTTTATCAGGCCTGTACCGGCCTGCTGTTCCACACTGCAACCTCCATCCATCTGCAGCACCATGGACACTCCAGTATCCCCCACATCCATGACCGACCTGTGGAAATCCAGCAGCATTTCCATCACAGAGTCTGAGGAGGAGGAAGAGACCAAGGTCCACAAGGTGGTCAGCATCTTCCAGCGCTACATCCAGCCCTGGCTGGCCGAGGTGGTGGGCTCCATGCTCTTCATCTTCACCGGTTGCATGTCTGTGATAGAGGACCCCCTGGACACGGGCAGCCTGCAGCCTGCCCTGGCACACGGCCTGGCACTGGGCATCGTCATTGCGCTGTTTGGAGAAATCAGGTACGGGTTAGATGTCAGTGATGAGCTGAGAAGAGGGAGTTTTGGAGTTTTAGAGTGTCCTCTTAAAGATGGTATAAACATAAAAGGTTCAAAACCACTGAAGAACCAACCATTCTTTATTTTAAAAAGGTTAAGGTAACATCTTAAAGGATCTTTAATAAAGCTGGTGCTATTTTAATGCTTCTTTGCTAGGTTAAATAGTTATTTGGCATGAGGGAACATATGGTGTATTTGGTTGTTTAAAGAAACTTTGAAATATGTATCTATATTGGACCAAAAGGATTTTGCTTATTTTTTTAAAGTCATTAAAGGGGCCATGTTTAAAAAAAAAAAAAAAACATTTAAAGGGTTTTTAAAGAGCCCCAAAAAGGTTATTTGGTGCAAACTATTGCAGAACCATGCATTTCTTAAAAAGGGAACTTTTTGTAGTTTTTTTTGGGATCTTTTAAATATTTAATGCAAAAAGCATTACATAAAAGTTTTTAAAATGATTTGGGATTATAAAAGGATTAAACTTACTTGTGCCAAATACTTGAAGGTAATGTGTTTTAACATGATGTCAAACCTGCTATGAAAGGTTCTTTAAAGAACCTTTGAAGAAAAGTCCAAAAATGGTAAAGCAAGTGGACATGTTTGGTCCAATATAAAGGTGGTCCCCAAAAATATGTCTTTTAATAATATAAGCTAATATATAAGCTAATATAGTATATTTTAATACATCTGTACTATGGTGAAAAAATCTATCTATCTATCTATCTATCTATCTATCTATCTATCTATCTATCTATCTATCTATCTATCTATCTATCTATCTATCTATCTATCTATCTATCTATCTATCTATCTATCTATCAGTAGAACTTTTTTTTTATTTAAAGGCGGTGCATTTCAATGGTTCTTTAGTACAGATATTTAATGGATATTTAATGGTTTTCGTTCCTAAAACAAAATCACTTTTCAGAATTTATAATTTCTGCAGCACAATAGTTTCTACTAGGGACAAAAAATGACTTCAGTGCCTCAGAATTAGTGCAAGAACCATGCTTTATAAAAAAGAAGGGGGGGGGGGGGGGATTTAGTAACAGTTGTCCAAATTTTATAGGGTTTGTGCCAGAAAAAAATGCTTATTTATGCATTTAATCGAAGATTTGCTGTATATGATTCTTTAAAGGATGCCTTACATTGCATTTCTTTTCTTGGATGACATTTACCAAATTTTACAGTTTATCCTAATTTCAATATGTTTTAAAATCAGCATCTTTAATCTTTGCAAATATCTAAAATGCTTAAATATATGTGTTATATGTACATGTATGCATGTATGTTGGAAGCTGGTGTTTAAAGCCACCAAATATTGTCAACGTTTCCTTTTTTTTAAGAATAAAGAAATTTCCAAAACATTTTTTTTTTATATTTTATCTTCTTGCCCTTCAGTGGAGGTCACTTCAACCCTGCTGTATCCGTGTCCGTCTGCCTGTCCGGGGGTCTCAATGTCATCATGCTTGTGCCTTATATAGGAGCACAGCTCTGTGGAGGAGTTATAGGAGCAGGTCTGGCCAAAGTAGGTACCATTACCCATACTTTTACTTATTTTTCATTTGGCTTTTTTTTATCAATTGATTTTTTTTTGTTGTTGTTGTTTTTTAGTCAAAAAAGCCAATATTATTTTATTTTTCACCAAACTTGGAGCCACATTCAGCAATTTATCTTAGAGAGACTGAGCTTATCTGTGTTTTATTGCGTATTTGTTCGTGATGTGCACACACACACACACACACACACACACACACACACACACACACACACACACTGCTGCATGATATCATGGTACATAGGAAACTGGGGAGATTGGAGAGGTAAAGGTTGTGACTTTATTATGTAAAACAATCAAATAAAAGTGCAGGTGGAAATACTGTAGGGTTTGATGTAACAAGGACTGGGTTACATAATGAATTAATGAATGATATAAATCATTAATAATCTGTATTTATATTATTTTTTAGGCTATTTCTCCACCTCAGGTTTATTATAACACATCTGGAGGAGCGTTTAACACGGTGAAGCACGGGGATCAGATCGGGCCTGCTATAGTAGCTGAGGTGGTGATGACTCTGTTCCTGACCATGTCTGTGTGTATGGGGGCCGTTAACGGCAAGACGCGTTCCTTACTGGCCCCGTTCTGTATTGGGCTGACAGTCACGGCTGACGTCCTGGCAGGGTGAGTTTTTATATATCTGTCTATCTGTATGTCTGTATGTCTGTCTGTCTGTCTGTCTATCTATCTATCTAGTTCTATAGTTCGATTAATAGATAGATAGACAGATAGATGGCTTGGGTTGAAGGAAAGTCATGTGACAGCATTATGTAACTTGATCATGAAGTATTACCTCAGGAGGCAGCTTTGGGAATGCCCACACCGGTATAAGTTATGAGATGTTATCTTGTGAGGCAAGTCGAATGCTGGCCAGTGTGCTCATGGCAAGGTGGCATAAATTATTATAATCGCTGACTCTTCTGGCTGCTCTCCATGTACTTATTTCCTCAACACAGAACTATATCATATGTTTTTATCACTGCAGACATCATTTTTTACAATTTAAACATAATTTTTAAAGCTTTAAAACATGCCCTACCTGTATCTCCAGGACCAGCTCGCCAACCAATCCGCTCACAGTAGCAGTAATGCTAATGCTTTACAGTGTAAAACCTGTAGTTTTTTGTAGATAAACTGAAATACACAGGCAAGCTTTCTTTGCTTTTTTTTTGGTAAAAGACATTATTCTACTTTGTAAAATTTGAGAAATACGCAAGAACAAGTAGTTTTTATTTTTATTTTTAATTTAAAGTTTTAGCTTTTAAGCTCCATTCCATTTCTATTCATAGAGGACTTGGGCTCCCTCTAGAGTTTAACAGTCATTTACTAGAAGTCTGAAGTAAATGTTTAAAATTAACTGTGTAAACTTTACCCATCATTACTGTTCTGTATTTGCTTAGATTGTGTAGTAGTTGTGTATATGACAATCTTGTCAGTGTATTTAAAATTGCACTTAACAATCGAATATGTACGCTCCATAACACTACCTCCACCATGCTTGACAGATTAGGTGGAGTGGTTTAGATCAATGATTTTCAACCACTGGCGTTTAGCCCCCATTGGGCAAGACTGGTACTGCTATTAATCTGATGATCAACATTTTGTGTTCTAAGATGATTTGAAATATGAGATGTACACTGACAAATTTCAAGTAAATTACTTGCAAAAAAATAAATCATCAAGCACATTGATTGGGCTGACCTAGTAAAGTCACGTGACTAATAGATTAGTCATACAAAGGGTAGAAGTCATACATAAGAAGCAGGGTCAATACCAATGAACAGCAGCAAGAGAGAGAAAACCTGAGGGGTTTATATAGGCCAGTGGACAGGTGTTAGTAATTTGGTGATTGACTTCCTGGAGCTGCCCAGTGTCATGTGATCATGAGAGTCAGTGTGTGGAGCATCCTGGGTATCGTAGTCCGGAGATTGGAGATCGTAGGCACAGCTGTGGGAGAGACAGAAGTGCTTTCAGCAGCGGGCGTGACACATGCATATTGTTGTCTACAAAACAATGGCTAAAAAGGCATAGACTTACCAACACTAGTACAACAATGGTGCTGTAGTCTGTAACCACAATAATACATACTGTTAAAAAGGATCAGGCCAACAGTAACTGCCTCACTGTAGGTCTGTTGCTGTTGCTAGATGGTCTGTGGTGTATTTTTTTTTTTTGTTCTCTCCTTCTATGAATGAGCTCCTTCAGCTTTTGTGAAAGAAAACAGAGCAGAGCTCAGGTTCAGGACAAAACCCACTTCACCTTGTCGGATGTTTGTTCAGGCGTCTGTTCCTCCTGGTCACTCTGATATCCCCCTGACCTACACCGACTTGTTGACGGTCCATGACGAGTGTTGTGGTGCTTGAGACCACATGACGATCACATGACTCCAACCAAAAACCAAAGCTAGGTGTAGTGTTGGTGCAGCAGGCCATTATTATGTCCTCTTGTTTCTTGTGTACAGATAGAGGAGCAAACCTGTAGCTGTTATAAATACTTCATTATCTTACTTGAGTAGAAATGTTGATTATCAGACAACTTTTTTACCACTACTTCTTACATTATAAAAATAGCCTCGTTACTACTATTTCATTTCAGCTCCCTTTATCATTCTGGCTTCTCATCGTTCAAAAAAAATCCCTATTCAGATAAATCTCTCCCTCCAGATAGAGTGAAGTATAAACATATACCATTCCGACACCCTATAGGTTTATACTGTGATCCATCACACCAGCACATCACGTCACAACCCCCCCCCACACACACACACTCCAGCAAGAACATAGCAGACGTATGTAGCCTAGTATGAAGATGATCCGTTCAGAGACTCAAGAGAAATCCAGCTCTCAAAATGTCCAAACAAGCTACTTATATAATATATTTGCATTTTACTAAAATAAAATACATTCATTTACAATGAACAGACAGTATATGCAGCTGAAACACTAGAGAGCCTAATGCATCCCAGATTTATCAACATTAACATTTTAATAATAGAACATTATGGTCATTATGGCTTTTAGAAAAATGTGTTTTAGGGGAAGGGGGGTGTAGTGTACTATAGGACTATAGGACTCTGTGGTTCGGTCTAAGCTTTTGTCCTTAATGGCTTTATTTTTTTACCCATACATTACTTTTACTTTTATACTAAAAAAAATATTTTTAATCAGTACTTTTTACACTTTCAATTAAAATGTAAAAAAAAAGCTTGAGTTGAAACTTCTATAACTTTTACAGAGGTATTTTAAAACCCTATTATCTATACTTCTACCTACAGAGTAACGAATGTGAATAATTTTCTAACCTTTGCTTATTATTTTTTTAATTCCTTAATGAGAGTTGTTCTAATGTATAGTAGGTAAAGCATCACAGTTTAATCCACTAGATGACCTTAAAATTAAAAAGCTTACTTTTCAGAAAATGGAAAAAAATATAAATAAAATGATTAAAAAAGCTTAATTTTCCTAACATAATTACATTATATTTAGTACACTTCAGCAATTCAGCTTTTGGCTCTAATATCTACAGTAATATACAATAATTGTTTCAATAATCTATTTTATTGGTCCTATAAAAGAAACATTTAATTCTGGAACTTTAATTATTTAAATTTTCACTACGTAAAGTAATTGTATTATAAAATGATGATTAGATTTTTTTTTTTTTAGATTCTTTATTGATCCCCAAAGGGGAAATTTTGGAAAGAGACGGTGCTACTGGAATACATAGTATTAGTATACATAGTATTATTATATACATGTATTATAATCAGAAACTGTGCTCTGTAGAAGCAGAATTTAGGTCTTACCTAAGATCCATTACTGCTAAATCAGCGGTTCCCCTTTTAACACATAAACAAAGCATAACCATGGATCTATTGTGTGTTGTGTGTATAATAACTAAAACAAATATTTAGTCCACACGCAAATGCTTTTCTAATTTTCACATGGCAGTTATGTAATTAAGTGTGACTCAACACGCATATGACTATACTGTATAAACTCTCAGTCTGTAATGCTGCAGAGCCGATTAGATCAGCAAAAACTTTAATGGGAGGGAAAAAAAAAAGATTTTTAACTGTTTTATGAGAAGAATACACTATTTATTTAAATGTATTTAAAAGTGAAACGTATGAATCAGCTTTTTGATTCATATCTAAGATATCTTTTCACAAAACTAACCATATAATAAGTGTCAGGATACATTTTATATTTTAGATTTTTCACCTCTTGCTTAGATTTATATAGATTAGCTTTGCACATCTTGGCTGGATTTTCTCAGCCAGCTTTATGAGGTAGAGTCACCTGGAATTCAGGCTTTCAGTTAACAGCTGTGCTCAACTCATCAAGAGTTAATTACTTGAATTTATTGCCTCTTAATGTGTTTTAGAGCATCAGTTGTATAGTTGGTAGAGTTACAGGTATACAGTGAATAGATCTATTTGAGCAATGTTCTAATCCAGATTATGAAAAGCAATAACTACTCAACTAAGTAAATAACAAAAAAATGAGTTTATGAAATGAAGGTCAGTCAGTCCTAAATATTGCAAGAACCTAGGATGAAACTGGCTCTTATCAGGAATGCTGCAGGAAAGGAAGATCAAGAGTTACCTTTGTTGCACAGGATAAATTATCAGAGTTACACACAAAGTATGTTGGTTGTTTAACACTTTTAAGGAAAAAATAAATATATAAAATAGAAATTCTCTAAAAAAGAAAATTAATATATTTATATATATATTATTTATTTATTTATTGTCTTTGTTTTTTGTGTTTTTTTCACGATTCTAATATATAATTTAGTTCAATATGTTTAAATATTGCTCAATAATAATAATAGAAAAAATCTTATGAAATTCTATTTTAACCTTTTCAGACCTGAATTATCTCCAGTGTTGGAAAAATGTTTTTTCTGTCTGTAATGCACAGAAAAGAAGACTCGATTATTCTACTATAAAATCTATATAGCAAACAAATCCAACTAACTAAAATATTTAACATTTTTTTAATTTCCATCGCATTGGAAGCCTGTTTGTAATATTTTATGTCATATTGACCATTTATTTTATGAACCATGCCTAAACATTAAACAACATGCTTAAAAAGTTTAATATGTTTAAATATTACTCAACAAAAAAAACTGAGTTATGTTTAAACAACATGCCAGGAGCAAATCGTCCACGGTTGATGGCTGCTTTCCAATTCTGCTTCAGTTACATAATCACAGGTGAATCTTTTTACAAATGACTAAATAGTTGCTCCCTTCCATAATGATTCAACTGGTTCAATCAGCCCAGCGCTGGCCTGTGGAGTTCCACCGTGCAAAATGTTCCTCACAGCCTTTCAATTTGTTGTTTCAATTATGTGCACAGATATTATCAGAAGGTAAAGCTGCAGTTCAACATCAGGACCTCCAGCATCTGCACTGAGCTCAGCAGCACAAAGCCTGGCCTGGTGCTATCAGTGTGCGGTACGGGCTGATAGGGTCAGAGCCCTGGGGTAGAAAGCTATCAGCGGGGTGTAGCTCGCGGCTGATAAGATCAAAGCTCTTTGTGCTAGGTGCTTGTGTGTTTGGATGTAAGTACAAAAGAACATCATGCTCATTTTAACCACTAAGGTCAACAGCCCCTACAATAGTGATGAGGCAACTGTGACACGGCTGTTCTCGACGCACGAAACCGAGCCGCTGCAGAATTACTGGGGCTTTTCCCTTAGAAAACCTTATCTGGCCTGTGGTGGCAGCATTGTTGCAGATGCGTGCTTTCAGTTTAAGATACAACATTTCATTCAGGCAGCTTCAAACCAATGTGTGGAGAACTTTGAGCTGCAGCCAGAAATGTCAAATATTGATTGAATCTGAAAGAAACCTTGTGCTTCTCTTTGCAGAAGTTTCAGATGAATCCCAATACATGTACAGTCTCATATTTAATCTATTATTTAATCCATGAGCCCATAACTTAGTTCCTGCATAAATAAACTGCATTAAAAATGTTCTCACAAAATAATAATAATAATAATAAAAAAAACATTTTGGCATCCAATTTTCATGCAAACACCTTTTTCACACAAAATTCTCACAAAATTCTCTTTTAACAATTTCAGACCTGAATTGTCCCCAGTGATGGAGTGTAAAAAAAAAAAAAAAAAAGGTTTTCTCTCTGTAATGCACAGAGAAGAAGACTCCAATATTCTACTTTAAAATCTACATAGAAAATAAATCCAATTAACTAAAATATTTAATAGTATCTATAGTATATATATATATATATATATATATATATATATATATATATATATATATATATATATATATATATATATGCACCTCTGGAAAAAAATGAAGAGACCACTTCAGTTTCTGAATCAGTTTCTCTGATGTTGTTATTTATAGGTATATGTTTGTGTAAAATGAACATTGTTGATTTTCTTTGATTTTACCAAATTGAAATCCTCTAGAATATAATCAAGAAGAAGATGGATGATCACAAGCCATCAAACCAAACTGAACCTGAGGCATAAAGTTATCCAAAAGCAGTGTGTAAGACTAGTGGAGGAGAACATGCCAAGATGATGCATGAAAACTGTGATTAAAATCCAGGGTTGTTCCACCAAATATTGATTTCTGAACTCTCAAAACATTATAAATATGAACTTGTTTTTTTTTTTTTTTTTGCATTATTTGAGGTCTGAAAGCTCTGTATCTTTTTTTGTAATTTCAGCCATTTCTCATTGTCTGCAAATAAATTCTCTAAATGACAATATTTCTATTGAGAATTTGGGAGAAATGTTGTCTGTAGTTTATAGAATAAAACAATCATGTTCATATTAATTAAACATATACCTATAAATAGCAAAATTAGAGAAACTGATTCAGAAACTGAAGTGGTCTCTTCATTTTTCCAGAGCTGTATGTAGATACATGAGTGTGTAGAATTTTTGAACTGGTAACGCTTGCTTGGATCTGTGTAAAGCCCAAAGTCATTCTTCTATAGCATCATTAAATCACCATCTGGAACAGTTTTATTAGTGTACATTAGATAATAAAGGGACAGTTTGTTAACTACTTAAGAGGCACATAAAGAACAAGCACATACCAGCACACTCCCACACACTCATTCACAACCGTGGTCTAAATTTTCTCTAATCACTTATTAATCTTATCTTATTATATCTACACTGTTTAACATGGTTGCATAACAGAAAATCACCTGTATCAGAGCGGCTCCTCCTGCCTCTCCCATCCCTATCACCGGCTGAGCTGTGCACCACGCGCTGATCTCTGTTTACCTGATACAGCACTTCGCTTTGCACGCAACACATTCAGTCTGAAAACACAAATGATCATTTTCACTATATATCTGAAAAGATGATAGAGGGTGCAGAGATAAAAGATTTAAGAATATATATATATAATTATATATATATATATATATATATATATATATATATATATATATATATATATATATATATATATACAGCAATTGGAAACAATTAAGAGAGCACCTCAGTTTCTGAATCAGTTTCTCTGATTTCGCTATTTATAGGTATATGTTTGATTTGTTATTTTATTCAATAAACTACATATAACATTTCTCCAAATAAATAAGAATATTGTAATTTAGAGTATTTATTTGCAGAATATAAGAAATGACTGAAATAACAAAAAAGATGCAGAGAGAAATCAATATATGGGGTTTTCATGCATCATCTTGGCATGTTCTCCTCCACCAGTCTTACACACTGCTTTTGGATAACTTTATGCCTCTCCTGGTGATATATATATATATATCAGTTTCATATGAATGTTTAATGCATAAATGCAAATTAAAAATTTTTTATACCATTTTGCATACCTTTGCATGTGATACAACCTTTATAATAAATGTATACTGGTGTAGTAGCTAGTGTAGCTAGTTCATACCAATTATTTGCAACAGTTAATCTTCAATACTTCTACATATATATATATATATATATATATATATATATATATATATATATATATATATATATATATATATATATATATAACATTTGTTTTGTTTTGGAACTTAATGTTTTATCCAATTTTATCTAATCAATTTATAATGCAATTATTTTAGTACATAATTATTACATACATAGGTCATTAGTCAAGGTCACCTTGTTGATGACTTGTGTAAAGCATTAACATTAATTTACAAAATTACAGCATCAGTTCATTTCTTTTTTCTAACATTGTTAATTAATACTAAAGTCTTCAAGACTATGAAAGAACACACAAGAATGAATTTATTAAACTTAAAATATTGGTAACTCTGATGAATTCATCCTGTGCAACAAAGGAACTCTTGGTCTTCCTTTCCTGGGGCAGTCCTGATAAGTGCCAGTTTCATCATTTTATGGAGACTGACTCAACGTTCTTGAGATGTTTCAGATCGACTGACCTTTTTTTATCTTTTTTATCTATATGATTTTTATCTTTACTTAGTTCGATACTTCTTACCATAATATGGATTAGAACATTACTCAAATAGGGATATTTACTGTATACCTGTAACTCTGCCTCTTCACAACTTTACAACTGATGCTCTCAAACACATTAAGAGACAAGAAATTCAAGTAATTAACTCTTGATGAGTTCAGCGCAGCTGTTAACTGAAAGCCTAAATTTCGGGTGACTCTACCTTATAAAACCAAATAAGAAAAACATCTATATACTATAATATAAAACATCTTTTGACTTGTTGGTTGAGTTTAGTATTTATCTACAATGCAGACACTTTTTAAATGATGTAAAAAATATATAAAAACATATATATATACATATAAAAGTGTTACGCTGCAATCAATGCAATCAAATCCTTACAGCAGTGCTTGAGCAGAATCTAATAGAAATCATACTCTTAACTTTGTATAAACACAAGCATATATTAGATATGCCTTTATTTTTAATTTATATAGAATAATAGAAAAATGATATAATAGAAATAGAATATGTTTGTATCATGCCTAATGCCAGGCGTGAGCTCTGTGTCTTTAAATGCAATCAAATTCAAACTCAAATGCTCATAAATGTATTGATTATTATTAACACAAATCACAGTTATAACACACAGCGATTATATAACAATGACAAAATAGTGAGCCGTGGTAATAGATGTAATTAAAAATTGTTTATTACCTTTATATTTATCTCTCTATTTACTGTGATAATTAATATAGTAACACAGATTTAGAGCAGTTAACGTTATTGTAATAGCCATTCTATTAAATCGATAAACCACATGAAAGAAGATAACATCTCTATAGTCCTATAATTGAACAGATTATATCATGAGTGATAAGATTAGAGTCGCTCATAAAAAATCCATCTCAAGCTTTTAAAAGAAGCTTAGAATCCATTCATTTACCCTTTAAAATGTACCGACCCGCTGCTGTTTAGTGTTACGCCCGTATTATATACATACACACAAAGCCTGACACACCTGTATAGCCTATATACCTCTTAGTGCACTCTGTACATATACATTTAAATATACAATAGGCTCCATTTACATTGTGTCACTCGTACCTGGCACATCACTGTATTTATTTAACCTGTTTAATTAAATGTCTGTTTATGCAGTTTGAGAAATATGATATTTGTGAATAAAATTGGAACTTTTTCCAATATTTGCACTTTTTGTGCAAAATGGTCAAACATTTATTTTTTTTGAGTTTATGCTGATGCTGATCATTTGATGCAAATTTTACACCATCCCTTTCAATCAACCTTTATTTGAACTCGGAGTACATTGAGGGTGGCCCTCATTTACAATGCAATTGTGTGCAATAGGGAAGGGATTGACAGAAATAACAACAACAACAACAAAAAAGTAGATATAATAAAATAAGTATTAAAAAAGCATAAAAAACAGCATTATAATAAAGTAAAAAAGAGGATAATAATTAAACAAAATATATTAAGATATAAAACAAATAAGGTAAAAATAATAATTTAAGAGTAGGAATTATAAAATCATAGGTAAAAAAGGTAATAGAACGAATAAAAATTCAACTACAGATGAATAAATAAAAAACTAAACACATAAAACAGTAAAATATAAACAAGCAATAACTAATAATAAAAGAAAAAGTAAGAAACTAAAAATAAATAAAACCCACCAACAAACCTAAAAAGTTAACTAAAAAAATAAAAAAAATAAAGAAAAAAAATAAAGAAACTTAAAACATACCAAAGATCATAAAAAAAACCCTAAAATGAGCTAAAACAGTGGCAGGCTGTCTGAAGGTGGTTAGAAACTAGGAGTTTAAAATGATTTAGTGACACCAGCTAGCTGAGCTTTAGAGTTTCCTGTAGTGAACTCCAACAGAAATAAACGCCTGGACATTTGGCAATTCACAAATTGCTACCATTATCACAGCAATGGCAAGCGTCAGCAGGTCACTTCAGAAGCAGTCTGGTCCTCTCATCACCCAGCATCAACCTGGACAAAGAGCAGCAAATCAGTGTTAAAATCAGTGATGTTTTTTTTTTATTCCAACACTTGAAAGTGTTTAATTATATTAAATTCAATTTGTCTATTTTTTTTTCTATGATTTTTTTAGAGGAGCGATTTCTGGAGCCTGCATGAACCCAGCTCGTGCATTTGGCCCTGCAGCAGTGGCTCATTACTGGACCTATCACTGGATCTACTGGGTTGGACCAATGGCTGGAGCTCTGATCACGGGGGTTCTCGTTAGGTATGCATGTGTCAGTATTTTTCTACATATTTTTCCCTTTTTAATTGTATTAATAACTTGTTTTACACATGTAATTCTTTAAAAACTTTGTCCAGGTTGATGCTCGGTGATGAGAGGACCAGACTGCTCCTGAAGTGACCTGCTGACGCTTGCCATTGCTGGAGTGATTGAAGAATGAAGAATTAAATATGTGAATAATGTTGGTAATTTGTGGATTGCCAAATGTTCAGGCGTTCATTTCTGTTGGGGTTTAAAGAGGCTGATAGATGGAGTATCCTTATACTTTCTGTTCTTTGAAAGTCCTACACATTCCCTGCACTCTCCAGCCAGTTCTTAACATTTAACACTGCAGAAGAACACAGAACCACTCAGACAGAAGCCTGCAGTTAAGTTAAATTATTCCATTTATACCACTACGTTTTGTTACTGTACTCCTATAGTCTCTCCATCGCCAAACGTGGCACATGGATCCAAACAGTTTCAAACATATGTTTTATTTATTGGTCCCAGATTTGATTTAAAAGAACGATCAAATCTTTGACCTGTCTCACTTTTTCTATAAAAATGATAAGCACCAATATGATGGTCTTTGTCAGTTTAACTTTAAGCAATACAGTTAGACTTTCCTTCTTTAAAGCAGCAGTCCTTAAGATGTTTCCTTGTAAACTGAAGTTAAGTTGAGTTAAGAAAAGACAAATATATCCTGGTACCACAACTCCTGTAGCGTCTAATATATAATATATTTATTCCAAAAACAGAGTGGTCTGGTAGGTTTGTTGGATGTAATTGCTCTCTACCTTTTGACAGTATTTCATAAATGAACTAAATGAATGATAATTCAGTTTGAAGTATGAAACTCATATATTATATTGATGTATTACACACAAAGTGATCTATTTTAAGCGTTTTTCTCTTTTATTGTTAATAATTATAGCTTACAGCCAATGAAAACCCAAAAATCTGTGTCTCAGAAAATTAAATATATTATATAAGACCAATTGGTACTTTTGGCAGTGTGGGCAGTGTGCCAAGTCCTGCTGTTTATGAGTACTAGTGTGAAGTTTCCACAATCAGTGATGGTTTGGAGAGTCATGTCTTCTGCTGCTGTTGGTCCACTGTGTTTTACCAAGTCTAAAGACAGCGCAGTGTTTTCCCACAAAATCTTACAGCACTTTATGCTTCCCTCTGCTGACAACTTTTATGGAGATGTAGATTTTATTTTCCAGCAGGATTTGGCACACCGCCCACTCTGCCAAAAGTACCAATTGGTCTTATATAATATAAAATTTTTCTGAGATACTGATTAGTTTTTTTGGCTTATAGCCATATTAATCAACAGTAAAAGAAATAAACATGATCTTAGAATAGATCAGTCTGTGTGTAATATATCTATATAATATATGCGTTTCAAATTTTAAACTTAATTACTGAAATAAAGTAACTTTTCAATGATTTTCTATTTTTTTGAGATGCATACAGCAATTCCAATTACATTTTACATTAACCTGCATTTAAAAAAGTGCTCTTCCATATTCTTGGTGCAGTTACACATTCTTACCAGAGAGGTCTCTAAATCACCACATTTCCAAACCCTGTCTTTGCTGAACTCAACACCATTTTCTTTTCTTAGACATTTAAGAATAACCAGCATGTCCGTATGTTATTTTAGATTACATTATGTAGCGTCAACTGACACAGTACTTTTAATTCAATATGATAGTTAAGGTTAACTATATGAACATGAACAGTCCCCATTCACAAAAGACTTACTCAAACTGAAATCTTCTTAATTTAGATGTATGTGAAATTAAGAAAATTATATATTTTATATATATTTAAAGTGATCTTTATATGAACTAAATGATTACTTACCTTGATTAACTGTTTATGTTTATGCATATAAATAAAATTGTAAACAAATATAGACATGTTATTCTCCAAAATATAGATAATAATAAAAAAAACCTGGGATTGAGCTAGCGTACTGATGGCACCTGGGCCAGGTTTGAGTATATAATGCCTCTTATGCTTGCCAAACGTGTAAAGATTATTTCTTACAGTAGTTTAGTTTTTTATTAATTAATATTTGTGTAGATTAAATATCTGCAGTTGCTCTAATGAAGAATGTTAGAAGATGTTTTTTTTTAGTTGGCAATTGTGTTTAAATGTTGATTTTTTTATGTGTGTCATAAAGAGTTTCTTCCTATTGTTTTAGATCTCTGACAATATGTGAATGTGCCTATAGGGGTGAATGACCCGTTTTCTTGGAACTGTAATTTAAAATAATACATGAAATGAATAATAATAAAAGCAAAATGGGACTATGTTCATATTTGGAATTTGGAATTAATTTGGAATGTATGATGTAAATTTCCATTTGAAGAACGTAAACTCAAAACAAATTGAATGAAATTTTTACAATTCATGATTTAACTTTTTACAATGTTCAATATTGAAATAAAAGAAAGTTATTGAAATTAAAGAAAGTTGTGCCATTGTGATTGTCATTATCTTTAGTAAAGTACTGTATATTGTATATACATATTGTATGGTGTAAGGATTTGATGGCATTCAACAATAAGAGCATTAGTCAGGTCAAGATGTTGGAGGATCATCACCCCACTTCATTATCCACAACTCTCAAACTCATAAGTTCATGTTTATCTGCTCTAGTGAGTCTTATTCGATTGGCAGTATTTTTCTATGGGGACTAGATGAGCTGTATGTGTGCATTTGCACATCTTTGGCAGCAAAGACTGCAGCTTTAAGTAACTGAATGCATTCATTGGAAGAGGTGTCCACAAACATTTAGACAAAATATAGAGGCAGTATCACTGACAGAGACCATAGGTCTAGTCTCAATTTTTAATTGAACGGAAATTTACTGTCCTGCAAGTAATGCTATTTTTGGCTTTTTTTGTTCCCTTTTGAAAATTGTTAAAGTTGGTTATTGTTTGCACTAGTTATTTCTTTTAATTGTATCATAATTTTATTAAAAATGTAACCAGTAAAAATGCTCCAAAATATTTTGGAAATGAATCTGTTCACTCATCCCTCATCCCATTATATAGCACCTCTCTAGAAACCCAAGGACGCTTTACAATTTACACGTGAGAAGCGGCATACAATAGCGCACAGAGTACTCTCAACCGGAAACGACTGTGCACCTGGAGGACTGCATCGGGCACTATAGCATTTACCCAGAACAGAGTGCTAATTCATACCTGCGCACAGTCATACATACATTTACACACACACAAACTTACATACATACCACACATTTTAAACATACACACCAGATCAATTTAGAGTATTTAAATTTACCTGGACTCCATGTTTCTGGACTGTAAGAGGAAACTGAAGACCCTGGAGGAAACCAACACAGACACAGGGAGAAAATGGAAACTCCACCCTAATAGGGACTTGAACCCAAGACCCTAGCGCTGGGAGACGAACGTGCTAACCACTTAGCCTCATACAGAGTTCCCCAATGGTGGAACAAACTACCTTCCACTACCAGATCAGGAGAATCTCTCGCTATCTTTAATAAACTCCTGAAGACAGAGCTCTTCAAAGAGCACCTACTCTCCTAACACCCCTAACACACTAACTACTTCTAACCTCATTTCCTTCTTCCCCTCCTTCACTCCTCTATCCCATTATTTCCCTTTGACCTCTTTTAGTCCCTATATAAAGATGTTTTTACCTTTAACTTCTATTACTTTTGTACTTCACTATTGTAAGTCGCTTTGGACAAAAGCGTCTGCCAAATGTAATGTAATGTAATGTAATGTAAGCCACTGTGCTGCCAACTCTTGGGTGTATTTACTGAGCTACGCATTTAGAAGTAGTGTGTAATGATGCAACATGCACACTAAGAAAAAAGAGTACAGATTTGTACTTAAAAGAGGATAAAGCTTGTCGCTGGGACTGTACTCTATATTTAGGTACAAAAAAGTACCTTCCAGTGAAAGTCCTTTTTGGTACCCATGTTTTTTGTAGCAGTAAAGATTGTAAAGATTATAAACATTATCATCAGCTAAATATGTGTCAAGAACTTGATGATGATCCAAAATTGTCTGGCTTGGGTGCCGGTGTTTCAGGGAGCCTTCGTGTCTATGTTACCTTCTGGCTCTCTGCTTTTAGTTAGGCTGTTTTATTCAGATCTGCCGGAGTCATTAGCCACACTCTGATAATATTGTATATTCTCTGTTTTAAATAAATCCAGTCAAAACTAATTCCATCTCTCTGCCTTCCTCTGAATTACTGACTCGATACAGATGGATGTTGAACCCTCAGGCTCTCATGTCTCCTGTCCGGCGAGACTGATGGAAGTTTCTAAAGTCAGCTCTTCTCCATCACCCACCACAGATCAGCTGCGCATCATCCATCTTACTCTCCACTACAGATTACATCCAAGCTTACATAAACTCTAACTGCTTCCATTAGTGGCGCTGCTATACTCCTGAATATATAAAACCTATGTGGATGTATAAAGACTTTTTAAAATTAATTTAAAAGGCATTTGACCAGTGGTAGGATGGTCCCCCCTTAAATGTGAGTCTTGGTCCTCCCAAGGTTTCTTCCTCCTCCTGCAGCTCTGAGGGAGTTTTTCCTTGCCTCCGCACTCACTGGGGGTTCTGTGTTGTGCATTTTCTATATTTAATGTTTTGCCTGATTCTTTGTCCTGTGATCATGTTTCTGTAAAGCTGCTTTGTGACAACACCAGTTGTAAAAAGCGCTATACAAATAAATTTGCTTTGATTTGATTTGACTTTCAAATAAAAAATGTGCAATTAAAATATATATTGTTTATTAGTACAACTGAATACTGAATGTACCTTTTGGCTGGTTAAATGGTACAAATCTGTACTTAAATCGGACCCTGTAAAGACCAATATTATACAATTATGAAGAGTGTACCTTTGAGTACAAAAAAGTACTTATAACATACCTCTGATTTTTAGAGTGTGCCAGACATCTCAGCACGAAGTTGTAGAGGTTCCTAAGGGTGTTACCACAATAATCCATTGCATGCAGCTCCAATATTGTTGATATTTGTTGACTGTTGATATTGAATCAATTCAGATAGAATCTTTCTGGTGATTTTCTGGTGATGCAGATGGGCATGCATCCGTTTTTTTCAAGAATGTGGAAGAGCATTGTCCTGTTGGAAAAATGTTCCATTCTATGTTCAGAAAAGGTAAAGGGCCACTGGTTGCAGGAGCTTTTAGCATCATGTAAAGCTGACTGAGGATGACATGCTGCCATTCTGAGTCACTAAATGATAATCTGGCATGACTGCCCACCATTTCTGTCGGTTGATTTATTTTGGGTGTATTGACTTCCATTGAAATATACTATCCATATATGGGTTGGCATTCTAAAGAAACAATGTTTCTTAAATATTAAATGTGCTAACTCTAAAATATAACAATGCAAACACCTGATTCTCTGCGACATATTTAGGGAGGTCCTCCACACCCTGAATGAACCACAAAGGCCAGGAGTGTCATTTTTTATGCTTATCTCAGAGCTGTCAAGTTTCAAATGATTAACAGGAGCCCAGCCTTGATCTCAGGTCATGACGACATGTTTCTCACCTGTAGTCCCTCAGAATCCTGCTGCAGCTGGAACTGGAACAATGGCAGAAGAAAAGATAGAGATGGACAACATGGAGCCGTTGATGGAGGAACACAGGGAAGAACCTGTGAGAGTTTTTAAAAAGTTTGAGAGAATCTTCCAGCCCTGTATAGCTGAGATCATTGGTACCACTCTGTTCGTGTTTATTGGCTGCGTGTCGGTGATTGAGAACGTGGAGGCGGCTGGCAGGCTGCAGCCCGCTCTGGTACACGGGCTGGCAGTGGCTGTGCTGATCGCATGCCTGGCAGAGATAAGGTAAGAAAAAATAAAAATCGACATAGTCACTGATATTCAGTGCTAGAAATATGTTAGCATAAAAGATATAGCAGATCAAGATCAAGAACGTTCACCTGTAAGTGTTTAAGGGGCAACATCACTTCAGTGTCAGTGTTAATTTTAACATTTTCATAATGTTAGTATATACATCTAGCTGTGAACGTTATTTGAGAAAAAAAAAACATTGCAAACCATTATTATGTTACAAGCTTTCAAAAAGTTCCTGCAACTTTTTAAATTCTTCTTAAAACATTTCTTAACATTCTTAAAATGTTCTTACAATGTTTGCTGGGCTGCAGAATTGATCCAAAAATAATTGCAATGTGAAAATATTTAGATATTAAATATATTTCAGCATTAGAACTGGAATAATAAAAAGTGCATATCCTAAATTAATGAAATATATCTTTTTATACATGTGACACATCAGCTCGTTCACGATAATGGGCTCTCCTTGCTAAGTAAACACCATCATTAAACAATTATTCAATTCCGTTATCGTGACAGGCCTGAAATGAAATGTACTTGCTTTCAGTGCCAGTACTCTACATTGTTTGTTACATGTATGCAATGTTGGCAAAACATAATAATAATAATAATAATAATAATAATAATAATAATAATAATAAGAGTAAACCTAATATTTCCATCACCATTTTTGTCGATTCCTTATTTACTACATACATTTAAACACGCAAACTGTCCCTTACACTGTGTCAAAATTTATTGATGAACGGACCAATAGAAATTCTCCAGAATCACCTGAAATAAACTCTTACTACATTGACTTCTATTGAATTAAGAATTTAAGAATATTTGATCTTTCTCCCATAAAGTAGCTGTTTTGGAGATACATGTTTTTTCATTGGACAGCGCCAAAATACACTATACTAGATAATACATGATATATAAAATATAAATTGTGTGTTTACCTGATTTAATAGATTCTAATGTGCAATATAATTTTTGTGCAAAAGAAAATGATGCATCAGCACAAATATCCTATGTACTGTAGGTATATACTGCTTTTAATTTATAATGTTGAAATGTTTTTGTTTATAGTTCAAATTTGTGTTTTTTGTTTTCTTTGTATGTTTAGTGTATTTGTCATTTGTATGTAGCCTTCTATATTCTTTTTTTTGTATTATTGTTTTTAAAAGTCTCATTCTATCATTTTTAAATTCATTTTAAAATGTCTAGTTGTGGTCTCTAGTATGAATGAATGCCATGCGAGCTGTTTATTGTGAAAAAAGTGCTCCGGTGTTTCTGTTTAGTCCTGCTTCAGTTCACTGAATTAGTGGTCTCTGAAGAAAGACAGGATTTCGGCATTTGCTCATGAATATTCATACATGCAAATAAATATATCACCTCTGATTGGCTAACAGCACTGCAGCAACGTCCGCCTGAGAATCTTGAAAAGCGTTACATTAATAAAATTATTATTATTATTATTATTATTATTATTATTGTTATTATTATTATTATTATTATTATTGTTTATCTTGGTGTCTTACTGCTCTTTCCTGTCTGTTAAAGTGTCTATTCTCTGCTGTATTTACTGTATTTATTGTAGTTTTATTGTTCTATTTTGCACATTTGCACCTTAAGTTGTCTATATTGTATTTTTGTTCCATGTGGCGCTGCGTTGGTTTTGAAGGAATGTAATTTCATTGCACTTTGTACCTGTACTCAGATTTTTTGAAAATAAAAGCTACTAGACTTGACTTAACTAATGTATTGTGGTTTAAAACAGCAAAGCAAATATGCTTTCTTACTTTAACAATGTATTTTTCTCTTTACACACAGCGGTTCCCATTTCAACCCCCCGTTCACCATCGCCATCTACCTGTGCGGAGGAATCGACCTGTTCCTGATCGTGCCGTACTTGGCCTGTCAGCTCACCGGGGGCTTGATTGGTGCTGCTATGGCAAAAGTGAGAGTTTTACAGGCTTATATGACTGCAGTGAGTTCACACTCACAACCAGCGTGTTGTGTCAATACAGCAGTGTCAATACAGCAGTTAAAGCACCTAACACTGCAGTAAAAGAGCAGAGTGCAGCAGATGCAGGCGTGAAGGAGCCTGTAAACAGTGAATGAATGGGCTTGTAAAAAAAAAAACACACACAGCCCCAGCTGATCGTCTAACATTTGATTGACACCTGGTTTTTATGGTCTGTTTGCAGCTGATGACATCCAATGAAAACTATGCCAAAGCTCACGGAGCAGCCTTCACAATCCTGCAGTCGGATGAGCAGCTGCTGCAGGTGCTGTTTCTGGAGATTTCTATGACTGGGATGGTCACCATGGTGGTGCTGTTGGGGGCTGTTAATGGCCAAAGCAAAAGCCCACTAATTCCTTTTCTGGTTGGCAGCGCTGTCATCATTTGCGTGCTGGCAGGGTGAGTCGAGTGTAGAGTAAACACATGCCACATTGGGCTAGTAAGGTGTCCCATGACTTTTGACATGTCCCATGGAAGCTAAAAAATGCCATATACACATGTGGACAAAATAGTTGGTTTGCCTCGATTAATAAAAAAAAACCCACAATGGTCACAGAAGTGACTTGAATCTGACAAAAGTAAAAGCATTTTCTCCCTAATTTACATGGCCAATTACCCAACCCACTTATTAGGACCCCTATTACTAGTAATGCCCCAACACACCAGGAGGGTAAAGACTAACATATGCCTCCTCCGATAAATGTGAAGTTAGCCACCGCTTCTTTTCGAGCTGCTGCTGATGCAGCATTGCCGAGCAGCCAGCGTGCTTGGAGGAAAACACGACTTGGTTTTGATACATCAGCCCACAGACGCCCTGTGCTGCAGACATCACCCTAGGAGTGATGTGGGGAGAGAGCGCCATCTACCCACCCGGAGGGAGCAGGGCCAATTTTGGGGGTTTGTACCTGCGACCTCCCGCTCATAGTGGCAGCGCTTTAGACCACTGGACCATTGCTTTTTAACCATGTCCTGGGCCTGGACAGGAATGATGGTACCTCTAACTTAATATATTGTTGTGCAACCTTTTGTGGCAAACACTGCAATCAAATGATTCCTGTATTTGTCAATAAGACTACTACACCTCCAGCACCAGCAGGTATTTTGGTTCCATTATCACTGTTTATTGACTCCACAAGTTAAAATAGTTTAAAATACGATAGTTTGACAGGTATGCTTCAGAATAGTCCAAAGTTTTCCTCTGTTTCTGCTATTCTTTCATGTTTTTAGCTGTGTGTTTTGGGTCATTATCCTGTTACAAGAACCATAACCTGCGACTGAGACCAAGCTTTCTGACACTGGGCAGCACATTTTTTTCTAGAGTCCCTTGATAGTCTTGAGATTCATTGTACTCTGCACAGATTTAAGACACCCTGTGCCAAATGCAGCAGTAAAGCAGCCTAGAACATAACAGATCCTCCACCATGTTTCACAGTAGAGATATAGTAGTGTTCTTTTCTTGATATGCTTTATTTGTTCGTCTGTATACATAGAGCTGATGTACCTTGGCAAAAAGTTACAATTTTTCATTTATTATTACTTATTGACAATTTCAATTTATTTCTGTGACTATTGTGGGTTTTTTCTTTTATTACCTGAGGAAAAGGTGTGTGGGATCTTCTGAATTGAACGTGGATGTGATTGATTTCTACACAGAGTTGCTTATCTGTTCGCATGGACAATTGTAGCCAGACACCGCCAGTCATGATCATTACCATCCACTGTACTGCGCTGTCCACTGTGGGTGGTAATATTATCCTTCTGTAATGTGTTCCCTATAAACTTAAAAAATATATATTAATTTCTCTGTTGCCTGCTCTGGTTGTAGGGGTGATATATCTGGCACATGTATGAACCCTGCTAGAGCAATGGGGCCGGCTCTGATGACCGGCTACTGGACTTACCATTGGGTCTATTGGGTTGGGCCCATCACTGGATCACTGATTGCAGTTGCAATAGTACGGTAAGTCTTTCAGGGACATATGCTGGAATTATTAAAGTGTTAAATAAACCAGAATATGTTTATACCTTAGATTCTTCTAAGTAGCACATTTATCTTTGAGAACAGATCTGCACACTCTTGGTACTTTAATCTCATTGTTCATGGGGTAGAGTCCAAAGCGTCTTGAAGGAAGGAGTTCCTGGAGGTGCTGAACAATAATTGCTGTTTTTCCTTCATGTTATGAAGCTCATCCCAAATCACCTCAAATCACTATTTCAGTTGAGATCAGTTGAGATCACCATCTCAGAGGAGATTAGGTTTAGAGCAGGGGATTGTGGAGGACAAAGACTTTTTTACAGTTTTTTTACTGTAATCCCATATGTGTTCCTTAATTGTTTTCATGTATTTCACATCAATCTACAATCTTGAAAAAAAATAAAATAAAGAAAAACCTTAAATGTGAAAATGTGAAGGTGTGCCAAACTTCTGAATGGTACTGTGTAACCAGAAAAAAAACATTCATTTAGTTTGTTAATCTTATTACTGTCCTTGCACTTCATGTCGAAACTATGTTTCGTATGTCGGGTAAATGTCATTTTAGGCATTGTAGATGAAATTAGTAAAACAGTAGAACTTTTTCATAGACTAATAATTAGCCACGGTTCCTCAGTATCGGGTTTAAACCAGCTTTAACCAGCTCTTACTATGTTTATGTTCAGCCTTCCTTTCTCTCTATCCCTCTTTATACACCTGTATTATTACAGCCTCCACCTCTTGTAATATCATAATTGTATTGGCATTGTCATAACATGGTAACAAAACACAATAGCAATAGCATAGTAATAACATTTTCATAACATATTAGTGACAACAGGGTAGTAACATAATAGTAATAACATTGTAATGAATACCCCAAAATAATATAGTAATACTATTGTAATAACATAAAATAATACAATTGCAATATGCCAAATGATATAAACATGGGAATAACAACAACATTGTTGTAACAATGTATTATCATGAACAGAATAACAATGAATTAACACAATATTAATTATGACAGTGGTAATAGCATTGTAATAACATTGTAATTATTACTTTTTGCTTTAAAAAAGTACTGGTATGTTCTTTAGGAAATGCATATCTATTTGTTTTATATTTCTGATATTAAATACAGAAGATCTCAGACAGACAGACAGGCCTTCATTTAACTCTTTCTCTTTCATGCTTTCTAGACTTCTTCTTGGCGATCGGAAGATGCGGGTCCTGTGGAAATAATACATTCAACACTGTCCAAAGTTTTAGATAGTTTACTGAAAATACAGATGAAAGTACTGGCACACCTGCTCATTCATTTTTATTCTGAAATCTAGTACATTAAAAAAAGAGATTACCCTGCTTTTATTGGAGTAACGGACTCTACTGCCCAGGGAAGTGTTCTAGCATTGCTGTGATGATTTGATTGCATTCAATGTCAAGAGCATTATTGAGGTGGGGATGTTGGATGATCATCATCCCACCTCATCATCTCCAGCTTCCCAATTCATCCCAAATAATAAAATAAAAATTATTGGAAGGAGCTCCATCATTCCAGAGAACACAGTTAAATTAAACACATCAAATTCCTGGCACAGGCATTAGGTGCCAGTAGGTTCGTGGTTATCTGCTCCAGAGAGTCCTAATCTATTGGCAATACTTTTCTAAAACTGTGTCAGCAATGTGTGTCATTTTGTTCTATTTTCGTCCAATTTAGCTAGGCCAATTGTCCCACCTATTTAGCTGCTAGTCAGCTGTATATCCCCCATCACAAGTGATGCCACAACACAAGGAGCGTGAAGACTAGCACATGCCTCCTCCGATACATGTGAAGTCAGCCACCGCCTCTTTTCAAACTGCTGCTGATGCAGCATTACCGATTAGCATCACAGTGCACCAGAAGGAAAGTGCAGCGACTCGGTTCCGATACATCAGCTCACAGACGCAGCCTTGTGGTGATCGACATCGCCCTAGGAGTGATGAGGGGAAAGAGCGCCATCTACCAACCCAGAGAGAGCAAGACCAATTGTGCTCTCTCAGGGTTCTGGCAGCTGATGACAAGCTGCATGACAGGGATTCGAACCAGTGATTATCCCACAATCATAGTGGCAGTGCATGTACATGTGAAGATACTGAACATTCAGTGTAAGGATTTTGGAGGAGAAACAAGAAAATATAAGTAGATATAAATACACTGTTACATCATTGTTTATCTATGTTAACACAGCATACTACTACTACTGATTTGTATATGTTGAGCTATTTTTCCAGCATTAAGACGCACACACATGTAGCCTCGATTTTCTTCAGTCATAGTCAGTTAAACCACCAGAAAAAAGTTCTTAATTTTGCATTAATTACGCAAGGTATACAGTTGTCCTGCACGATTCAATATTTATTTTCTCCCTCTGATCAATATTAAATATGTCTTGTAATAAAACCTATTTTGTCGTGAAATGTTATATAATGTCATGTTGCTAACTATTCCTGCGTATTATGACGTCAAAACTGATAAATAAAATGTAAAGAAGTTCATCTGATTGTCGCGATTCCTTTCCAGGGCTTAAAATGCAATGTTTTTTTTTTCTCTTACAACTATATACAAGTACATGTTTCTGGAATACTCAAGTAGAGAATACATCGTTCCATGTAATACTCAAATATTACTTTAATTACTTGAATATTTTTCACAATTTTAACTTTTCTTCTCATAATTTTTTTGGACCACCACCACCACCCCTCTTCTGAGGACTATTTGTAAGCCTTTATTTTTTTATTAGTTGTTCATCGAGGAAGGACAGGGAAATAAGCAAACATGAGGAAGAAAAAAAAAGAGAGATAATAAAAGAAAGGGTAAAAACAACAAAATCAAACGGAAATAGTGAAGAATTGATAAGAAGAGAAAGTTTAAATATTGCAACTTAGGCAGCATTTCCTCTTTTTTCTTAGGGGATAAAAAATAAAAAATCAAATTTAAGATTAAAATTTGTTGGCGCTTTTCCACCGATGTGGAATCGCAAACCTGATTTTGAACCATTCGCAGTGTTTCCACCAGAACCAGGAACCTTTGTTTGCAGAGGAAAACACTGGGAACACTGGGTTCTTCAGTGAGAACCGGGAGCACTTCTGTTTATTTATGTAACTAATGGGAGAGAAGGAAAATGAATAAAGAAATAAGTAGTAATAATAAATAATTGATGGAGGAAATAAAAAAACAATACATTTCTAAATAATACCAAGTGTTTCATTGATATGTATTTTTGTAGGTGTTGGAAAGTGTGTGTGTGTGTGTGTGCCCACAAATAGAGGGATATTATTTGTTAAATAGACAGTAGTATGGGGTTGGGTATTGGATCTCAGTTTAGCTGTTTTCATGATTTAGTATATATGTATATCATATATTATATTTATATATATATATATATATATATATATATATATATATATATATATATATATATATATATATATATATATTGTATTCTATACTTTTGTTTATGGAATATGATCTATTAATTAGTTTTTTCTGAAATATTAAAAACATATATAAAATGACGAGAATGATATTCTGTGTGAAAATGTACACAACTATTTTTATGTAATTACTAAAATACCTTTATTTGATTTTTATGCTCTGACTCTGAACAATAATGTAATTATTCAGTTTTTTTTTTTTTTTAATTTCTTTAAAGTTTATGAATCCTCTACACAGATTTAGGTATTTTCTATACACTTTCTATTTATTTGTAAATCCAACAATTTGGGGTTTGAAAGGTGAAGATGCTTTGAAATTTGTGCAGAATACAGCGTATTTTGAGAATTTTAGAAATTTTAAATAAACCCTATAAATCTAATTTTACCATTTTTTTTTTTCAAAAGATAGCATACACCATTATACAATCTATTCTTTGACTCCTACAATGCCAAACACAAACACACAATATGCATATATACATATATAAAGTGGTGTAATTGAGTCTGTAGGCTAATTCAGAGGAACAAAGAGCCACATATTACACAATTCATCTTCTGCTCTTTGTCCTCATTGTGTGGAGTTAAAAGGTTTTAAAGCTGGAGTGTTGTTTTGTGTGTTTTTTGGCAGGGTTTGATCACCAGAGTCTGAACTAGTAAGATAAAGGAGATTAAGCAGAAAGGATGAATTCAGTCGCCGTTATTCTGAGGGATTAAACGTGGTTAGTAAAATAGCATGAGATCTGAAGCCCTGCGCTGAAGACTGAGCCAGGTGTATCCAATGAGGCTGACAATCATTTTGCCGCATGTTTACGGGTGAATTCCGCTCCTCATTTCCTTATGAATTGGAAGAATAAAATTCTTCTACCAAAACTCAATTACAGAAGCGAGGCGGGAGGAGAAAGGAGGCATTTTTCAGCTTTAGGAGAGGAAGGCAATATCAGATTTGGCTTTTGTGCGGCTCTGGCTGATGTGTGGAGCGAGAGTTGGGTATCATGCTGTTCCATATTGTGAGGCGGCACAGCAGTGGCCCACATGGGAAAGCCTGGCAGGCGGTACTTTAAACCAATTACCCGGCCTGCTGGGAGAACTCCCGCCGGCCTTCCGGGCCGGGGGCGCGGCGCTCCCCTGAGATCCCCGGCCCGTTCCCCCCAGTAAAACCACTGCCTCCGATGTGGGAAGTCTGCCAGATGGGGCTGGGGCTGGGGCGAAGTGCCTCGGGCTGGAATCCACAATAGCGGGTGAATGTATGTGAGAACTAAATGAAGTGATCATCCGCTGACATCATCACGCTGACTGGTGCATGCAGATTCTCTCACAAAGGTCTATTTTAAGTTTATTTTAAGTACATTTCTTTCCTTCATAGCCATCCAGACTATGAAGGAACACATAAAAAATCATAGAGCAACTTAAAAGTGTTAAACAAACCAAATGAGGTGCTGTTAACTTGTGGTTTCTGAGGCTGGTAACTCTGGTGATAACCTTATCCTGTGCTCCAGTGTTCCTGATGAGAGCCAGTTTCATCAGACAACACTCGCATAATGTCCGGTATATTTATTTGACTCACAGATAAAACACGAACGTTTCGACGCTGAGGAAGGCCTAAGGGCCGAAACGTTCTTTCCGTGAATCCTATAAACTCCTCCCATTTCACTTCTCAAATATCACTGTGTGTGTCTACAGTATTTAAATGAAATTGCTGATCCGAACAACCAATCATTTATATAGGAAAATCATGACATTTACCAGAGGTGCCCAAACTTTTTCATATCAATGTATATAAGCCATTGATTGTGGATCAATCAAAATCTGGAAAAAAAAAACAAAAGACTACTTAAAAATAATAAGTTTCTTTGATTTTACCAATTTGAAAACCTCTGCAATATAATCAAGAGGAAGATGATCGCAAGCCATCAAACCAAGCTGAAATGCATGGATTTTTGCACCAGGAGTATAAGGCATAAAGTTATCCAAAAGCAGTGTGTAAGACTGGTGGAGGAGAACATGCCAAGATGCATGAAAACTGTGATTAAAAACCAGGATTATTCCAACAAATATTGATTTCTTAACTCTTAAAACTTTACGAATATAAACTAGTTTTCTTTGCATTTTTTAAGGTCTGGAAGCTCTGCGTCTTTTTTGTTATTTCAGCCATTTCTCATTTTCTGCAAATAAATGCTCTAAATGACAATAGTTTTATTTAGAATTTGGGAAAAATGTTGTCTGTAGTTTATAGAATAAAACAACAATGAAGTGGTGTCTTTATTTTTTTTTCAGAGCTGTAATTTTCCTCAAAATGGTCACAATGTTCAATATTAGTTAAATTATTTGAAAGGCCTCTCTGACTTTATCCAAGAGTCAATCTCTTTGTTCGTTTTATAACAGTGGTTATAAAAACAAGCCCCGTGTCTACACACATACACCGTCATATGTTCAGTTGAACGGTTTAAACTGAAGAACAGGGCTGTCGTTGAAACCAAGGATTAACTTTGTGAAACTGATCTCCACTAATCTCCACTGCAGAAAGCAATCACAGGCCAATAGCAGAGAGAGCCACTCTCTCTTTTCCTTCCCTCAATTCACCCTTCTACATTCATGGGCCCCAGAGCCTCCTGGGTAACAGCCGTGATGACAATGATCATTATGTTGGCCGGAGACTTGCGGCGGTGGTGCTATTGTGGGGCGTGCATTCACTCCGGGGTCATTTACACTTTCATTGGCAGCTATTTAGTCGCCATAAAAAAGCCTAAGACAGCAATTTGTGAATCCTGCTCAGCCAAGTAGAAGTGTGCAGCCGGGAGAAAAGAAGTTGTTTTAAAAGTCAATTAATTGTCCCCCTTCTGGGAGGGGCCGGCTGACGGCTCCCTTAGTCTTCAGTCCAGAGTCGCCCACATCTGTTTAGTGAGCCTCCCAAAACCAATGACTTCAGTCCAGCAAGCTCAGAATAATGGAGCAATTCAGCATTCGCTCTGAGCTTTCTCTATCGTAGACACATTTGTATATCATTGCTGTTTCTGATAGGCCTGGTCCATTCACAAAGGAGCCTGCTTAGAAAGGGAAATGGAAATGGACCACAGCAGAAAGGTCTGATTCCTTCTCTTGTTGAGGAAAGACCCATTATGCAGAAGAGCATTTCAGACCAGATCTATCAATACAGACAAAAGACCAGCACTCGCTGCTGCAAGGGTCTTTGGACAGCTATTGAACAGCAGCAATACTCATTGTGTTGTTTATCTGTTGTAAAAACACAGTATACTACCATTTAACTAAATGTTAACTAAATGGTGTTTAAATTGGAACCTATTACATTCTAATCAGTTACGATTGTAAAACCTAACTGCATTTCTTACTGAACTAATTAAGTTACCAAAACTTAAATATTTCAGAAACTTGGCATCACTTATGCTGATGAAGTCAAACTAACTCAAAAATGATAGCTGCTCTTTAAAAATTGTTTGTTTTAGGTGTTTAATTTGAGTTAGTGTAATTTTTTTTTCCTCAAATTTAATACATTGATGCTGTTTGATAGGACGTTTTTAGAACTACAGCCTATTTATTTTACTTTAATAGTTAAAAAATGAGTTAGCTCAACTTGATTTGCTGGAGCTGCTGCTGTAAAAACAGTGAATTTAAGTTGCATTAAGGTGTAATGCATGTATGTTAAGGCAGACACACTTCATTTTATTGAGTTGGCACAACTATTATATACATCCAAATGGAGATCTTTGAGTTAAACCAACTTTTATTATAATCGAGTTTAGTCTGTTGCCATTAACAGCTTCTTTTCCATTGGTTTCTTGCAAAATCGTTTTGCATACTGGTTGTGTCCCCCAGTTTCTGAAACGTGATTCCCCCCAGGCTACCTTAGGTGAACTTGTAGATCATATTTTATGAAAACATCTGTGTTGTTGGCTGTAAGGACAAGCATCATTTTTCTGAGCTGCTATAGTAACTCTCTATTAGCTGTGCTCTCAATACTCTGTTCTCTCTATAGCTCATTTATGTGAACTCCACACAGTACTAAAATTAACTAAAAATAAAAAAAAGTTTTAAAGCATAATTCATTTGAGGCAACCGATAACCTAAAAAAAAAAGTAAAAAAGTAGACTTAGCTTATTAGGGTTTATACAGTGTACATGAGTCCAAAATACTTCAATAAGCTAACAATTACTCTGTGAACATGGTTAGTACAAGTCACTTGATTTACTCAATTCTATATAACAATGATTATGTGCATTATTCACACTCATTTTAAAAAATAAATAAAAAATTAAAATCGGCCTTGTTTTAGTTTTTAGTGATATCATTCAAATCCATGTTTTACGTCTATTTTTTACATTGTACACTGATATACAGTACTGGGCAAAAGTTTTAGGCACCAAAGCAAATTAATCCATTAATCCAATAATCCATTTATCTCAGCAATACGAGTGTTTTTACCTAAAAAAAGCACCACATATGACTTGAACAGATGTGAATAAACATGAATACAGTAAAACATAACAAAGAATTCTCATTTTTAACTATTTTTAAGTATGTTTCCTGTGAGCAAAGATGAAGAACAAAGTGTAGAGATTCCAGATTTCTCCTGCATGCCCTCAGCCAGCATGTGTATATTATGTTCAGTTCCGTCAGCAGCTCACCTGATTTACCACATTTACCAATTTACCAAAACAGGTGTTGATATGATGAGAACTAGAACCAACTCTATTAAACTCAGATGAGATGAGGAGAAGAGATTAGAAGATGTTTTAATCCTGTGAAAACAGGGCTGTAAAAGCTCTGTAACATTGCTGTTTGTATTTATTGTAATGCTTTAATGTGTTTTACTGAGCTAATAAACACTTACTTCACACATAAGAAGCTTTCTCTTTACTGAAATTCCCACAGGTGCCTAAAACTTTTGCACACACTGTACCAAAAGTAATATAATTGCATTTATGTAAAGTGATGTTTGTGAACAATTTGACGAGTTTTTAACTAAAGGGATTGTTTGGGAATACCCACACCTATAGAAGTTGTGAGGTGATATCTTGTGAGTAAGGTAGGAGGCGTTACCATTCGAAATGGACAGTAACATGGGTAGTAATATTAATTTATAGCAATGAGTGGCCGGCAGCATTTGTCTAGAATTGTCCATGCAAGCAGACAAGCAACTCAAGCCCCCACAGGTCATTACATTCAATGTTCAAAACTGACTGAGAATTAAACATTTTACATTGATTTCCATTGAAAGTTTAGAAGCTTCTCCTGTACAGTTAAAATTATACTAAATTTAAATATTGAATATATTGAATATTTCCGTCTATTTCATTATATAAGGCAACAATTATGTAGCAGGCAGGATAGTTCTCCAAAGTGTAACTTGAGTCATATTAGTGCACAATCCTGTAAAATTACTCTACTTGCCCCTCAGCTTGTCCAAAAATGCATGTGTAAGGTGTGTCGTGTAGTGACGGCTAAAGCTAAAAACACTAAATCTTGCATAATGTTGCTTAAATCAATAAATAATGTTGTTTTCACATATCACTGCACGTGCTACAGAAAATGAAGCATAACTTTTAATACAAATTATTATTATAACAAAAGTAAAATTCATGTGACATTCAGTTCCAATTCATTTAACTTGATTCAAAACCATTTAAAAAACATTATAATACCCTGTAACCATTATAAATCAGCTGAGTGAGGAACAAAGCTGATTAAAATTGTATATTAAGACAAAATATAACATTTAAATACCATACCCCCCCACCCCACACACACACACACTCATAAAACTCACAAATCATTATATAAACATTACACAAATCATTAAAGAGATGCTGTGCAGTAGTTAGTAAATTACTGAGACTGTATTTGTTTTTTGTCACTCACAGCAATTTAACAACAGTTGAATTAACAACATCTACAGCGTTTAAACAGGTCCAGTTGGGCCCTGTGGGTTTTAATGCAGGGCTGGAGGTGTTAATTCGTCATTTTCACCCGTCCTTTGAGAAGAGCAGTGGGTGGCGACACAGATAAAAAAAAGCTGGATTTGCAAAGCTCTCACTTGGAAGTAGATTACAATAGAGGAAGAGGACTATTAGCTATCTGTCATGTCATCCCTTTGGTCTGTGTTTGGCGACTCCGGATAGTCACTTCACGCTGACAGGCAGCAGATGGACAAATAGAAAAAATGGTTAAAATGTTTCTTCAGTCTTGTTAGCAAATTATGTTATTATTTGTTAATATTTTACCTGTTTGATGGTGCAATAAAAGGTCTTTTTGACCCTTGTTCGTATGTATGTTCATCAATATTTTAATGGTGGTATATTAACTGTGCTCCCAGCTCCCTTGAGATCATTAACAAGTTGCTCCTTCCTTCCTCTACAGGGCTAGTATGCTCATGCAAACATTCGATGGAAATATTTTCAAAAATGAAAGGAGGGGAGGAAATTTTGCTTTTAAGAATTTGCAGATATGTACAGACTTAGTCTTAGCAAAAATATCCATACCTTGATTTAGAACAAGTCGAAAAAATATGTTAAACATGGAATTATAAGGTAAAAAAAATACATAATATGATCACAAGGGTCATTAACTAAAATTGAATTGAACATTAGAATCACCAGCCTAATATTGCGTAGTTCTTTCTTGTTCAGTGCCACAAAAACAGCGCTGATTCATCGAGGTATGAACTCCACAAGGTCTCCTGTAGTATTTGCCACCAATACGTTAGCAGCAGAAGGTGGTGGTAAGGATCTTGAGCAGGATCTTGAACTTCTGGTTAGAAATGTCTGAAAGTACAGACAAGAAACTCTGGCAGAAATCAATCAATCACATTCATCTTCAATCCAGGAGACCCCACATATCCCACAAGTCAGTGCAGCATTCTTTAGCTTCTATTGGACAGGTCCTGTCCTCTTAACAATTGGAAATTGAGTGTATTTTAACCACTTGGTAGGTACAACTACCAGAACTGACAGTTCACTTGCTGCCTAATATGGAGAGCATATCCTTCCTCTCAATAGACACCAATGCAAAAAGATAATCAATGGAATTAATTTAGTTCACCAGTCTTCTTCAGGTTTTAATGTGACTCAGTGAGGGTCAGTGTATGGAGAAATCACAGGGGATGTTTTGAGATGCTGAGGCTGAATGATACAGCTTTATGAAGTCTCTGAATCTTGGAGCACAGCTGAGCAAGGCCTCTCCGAAGTGCTCGTCTCCGGTGAAGAGGAACTGGCCGGGTCCTGCTTTAACGTGGCACTGCAGGGGGGTGCGGATGTGGCCGTGCCAGTGGCCAGAAACGACCGGCTCTCTCTCGAAGACGCCGCTGCGCTGCCGGTACACCTGAGCCTCTACAACCTCGATGACGGACGTCTGCCGCTCAGGGTGATGGGATACATTCCGTATGGAGCCACGGACCACTGGTAGAACAGAACAGAGTATATGGTGTTAGTGTATTGGTGCATTAGGGTTTCTTACATTTACTTTAAATTTAATTGTATTGCAGACAATATGAAAACAATATTTTTTATGAAACAGATGTAATCCTGAAGGCAGAATTACTTGTTGCTTTAATGAATGTAAGATCATAACCCATGTGGTTCTACCAGCTACAGAAGGCTTACAGTGCAAAATAAGCAAAAACTAGACAAAATACTGCTCTGAAAAAAAACTTCTAGAATAAACTCAAGAGGAAGATGGATGATCACAAGCCATCAAACCACGCTGAACTGCTTGAATTTTTTGCACCAGGAGTGGTGGCATAAAGTTATCCAAAAGCAGTGTGTAAGACTGGTGGAGGAGAACACGACAAAAAAATTATGCCATAAAAACTGTGATTAAAAAACAGGGTTATTCCACCAAATATTGATTTCTGAACTCTTAAAGCTTCAGAATATGAACTTTTTTTTTGTTTTGCCTTATTTGAGGTCTGAAAGCTCTGCATCTTTTTTGTTATTTCAGCCATTTCTCATTTTCTGCAAATAAATGCTCTAAATTACAATATTCTTATTTGGAATTTGGGAGAAATGCTGTAGTTTATAGAATAAAACAACAATGTTCATTTTACTCAAACATAAACCTATAAATAGCAAAATCAGAGAAACTGATTCAGAAACTGAAGTGGTCTTGTAATTTTTACCAGACATTTATATTTAAATTGAGAGGTATATTTGCGTTTTACATTTACATTTGACATTTTATGGTATTTAGCTGACACTCTTTTCCAGAGTGACTTACAAGGTTATTTCTGTTACAGGACTCTTACTGGTGTAGCACAGCATAGTCACTCAGACGGGGAATTGAACCCTAGTCTCCCACATGATAGGGTAGTTCACTGGCAGGGCGTGGTGTTATCCACTGTGCCACACAAACCACATATGATTGTTTCAAGCAAAAACATCTGCCAATGGGGTAAGCAAATGTTTCTTAAGATTTGTTAAAACAACCAACTTAAACCAGAAAATCTCAAAATGAGTGAAATAAGAAATTTTAGGTCTTAAATTTGATTTTGACACAAGAATAAGAATAACTGGATTGGTGATTGTTTGTGCTGATTTTGAGATTAAATTATTTAAAAAAAGGTTAAAATTATAGGCAAGAAATGTTAAGATCATTATTCCTTAAATACACAAAATAATCTGACCCTTGCAAGATTTCTATGTTGTTTGCTATGTAACAGTTTCTATAACCTCTGCCTGATGCTTTATATTTTATGCTTTATATTGTCTATATAATTCTTTACTGATTTAAAAAACTCTTTTAATAATACATAAATAATTCAGTGCATAATCACGGACAGTGCACTGGAAATAAATAAGGGTTCACCCATTGCAGCAGCATGTTTTCTCCAGACATGAGAAAAGAGCATCGTGTCTACAGATCTAACACATTTTTACCACAACAACAACAAGCAAAGATCCAGATTCACAGATCTCGCTTGTTTAACCAGATATTTTTTTTAGAGAACTGAACAGATTCAAAAACAGGAAACTCATAAAAGATTAAAGACAGCAGTGTGATTTAACAGGGCTTCTGGTGCACATAGACTCAGCATTTCAATTTTTAATTGCATGAATAAATGCAAATCAGCCTCTATGGGCCCATACTTAACACAGTTTTTTAGTAAAAAAATAAATAAATAAATAAAAAAAACAGGCCTGCAACTGACAATCTGTTCATCAGTCAAAAAAGGTCTTGGCTCTGAGCGGTTATTTGGACCAAATTAGAAAAATACTTCTATTATCTACTACAAATTACTTTACAGGGTTCCTCACTGTATAATGATTCCATTGTGAATTCACAATAAATAACTGGCAGGTTGCACTCAACAGTGTGCTGCAGCCATGGTAACAGGTGAGCTGGCTAGTTTTTTGCTGAACAGATAATCACTGAGCTTTAGTTAGGTTGCTTACCAATTTTATCACCACCTCTAGTATAGTACAGACAGCATTTTGAACAGTGAAATACATAACAACTTGCCACTGTGTCTCAATCTGGCAACCTATGCGAGCTTCGCTTCTGGGAAGAAGCAGATAGGGTATTGAACTGCTGAAGCCATTTCACACACTCACTTGCATTTCTTACCAACTGTTTCTTTAAAATACTTGAAGAAAGTCTTGAACCCAGTAAAATTCTGATCCTATGTGTTACATTTGACACAGAATCAGAATAACTTGACTTGTGACTTTTTGTGCTTTTTGTGAGTCAAATTAGTTAAAATAAGGAGAAATTTTATTAAAATGTATTATTAAATTTTTAATTTCTTTTATTCAGGATATTTAAACATTTTACAGTACTCTTAATCATAATAAATACTGCTCTTTAGAAGTATTGTGTAAATGCATTATCATACTATTATATTAGCATATCCATAACATAAAATCATCTTTAATTGACAATAATATTGTTTATCACAATAATTCTTTAGGACAGTAAATCATCAAAAAAAACAGGTCTTTGTTACAGACCTAATGAATGCATTGTAAAGGTCTAAAGACTTGTCGCTAATTAGATAATGAGCTAATGCAGGTGCATTAAATCAGACAGGGCAGTAATATGTACAGTTAAGTGGTGCTCAAGATAGAGGACTGGGAACACAAACATAATACAAGCCTCTTTCCTGCTTCTTAAGAAATCTTACTGAGGATAAGAGTCCTATTCTGTCTCTTTCCCTCCAAAACCTCTCCCATCCCCCCAACCCACCACCACCACCAGCGCTGCGTCACAATAAGGCCAGCAGAAGCCTTTTCACTCATCGCCGGCATTTACACTTTCATTAGCCGGCCATTTTCACTCATCAAAAAGTGTCCGATGGCGATTTGTGCGATTAGGCCGCGAGAGTCAGCCTATAAATGGAGTGAGTTCAAAGGAGCCGTTGCTTCTGCTCTGTCACCGGCCTTAAAGCCATGTGCCTCCCATTGTGCTCGCCAGAGCCCCCACATCTGCCAGACCCCTCAGCACAGGCCGAGCAGCAGCTTGCTGGGAACAGATCAGGCCCTCGCCCAGCAAGCAGCAATTCAGCAGATAAATTAACCTCGGCGTCCAAGAGAGACACTGACTGCTCTGATAAATCAGGCCAGGAACCCTCAGTTCCTGTCTTATTATTATTATCCTTCATGATTCATGAACTGACATGAATTGTGCTGTGCTGAGCTGGCAAAACCCATGATTTCACACACACACACACACACACACACACACACACACACACACACACACACACACACACACACACACACACACACACACACACACACACAAGCCTGCTGAGTGATCTGGTGTGATGATATAGGGATCATGATACCTTAATGATACGTTATTACAATAATTCAGTGAAAAATATGAAACTCAAATATTATATAGATGTATTACACACAGAGTGATCTATTTGACGTGTTTATTTATTTTATTGTTGATGATTTTGACTTACAGCCAAAAAAAAAAAATGAATATTATATAAGACCTGATAAAACACAGTGGACCAACACCAGCAGATGACATGTCTCTCCAAACCATCACTGATTGGTGGAAACTTCACACTAGACCTCAAGCAGTTTAGACTGTGTGTTTCTCCACTCTTCCTCCAGACTCTGGTATCTTGATTTCCAAATGAAATGTAAAATTTACTGATGATCAGTGATGGTTAGTAGAGACTTGTCATCTGCTGGTGTTGATCCACTGTGTTTTATCAAGTCCAAAGTCAGTGCAGTGTTTTCACAGAAATTCTTACAGCACTTCATGTGGATTTCGATTTCCAGCAGGACTTGGCACACTGCCCACAATGTCCCCGTTGGTCTTATATAATATTCTAATTTTCTGAGACACTGATTTTTGTTTTTTTTATTGGCTGTAAGCCATAATTATCAACAATTAAAGAAATAAATGTATAAAGTTATGAAGTAACTTTTCAATGATTTTCAAATTCCCTGCCCTATGCTCAATGCTCTGCCCTAACTGTTACAATATTTGCTGTAGTCTAAGATGTTTACCCTAGTAGTGTTCAGTAGGAGCAAACTAAAATGCTGAACCATGTAAAAACCAGACACACTGTTAATAATATGACTAATGACTATTGAAGTGCAGCTGCATCACATAAAACAAGCACACTTACCGAAGTCGCTGCTGCAGATGGCCTGAAGGATCTCAGAGTCGTTGCAGGGTCTGCAGGCAGCTGCGAGAGCCAACAAGGAGCAAGAAATCATTTGAGACAAATTGGAGATGACAGCACAACACCGAACAGAGCACTTACACAAAACACACTTTGTTGGGAGCAGTGGTTATCAGCAGTGAAGAGAGCCCACTAATTAACTTTATTAGAGAATAGTCCGCATCTGCTTCGGAAGAATCCAAGGAGCCCTGAGGGGAATGTGAAGCATGTGGCGTATAATCCCAAATGTCAACCTCGGTCCATCTGGGAAGAAAAGGCGTTAGTCTTGACTTTAGGCTTAACTTCTTTATCTATAAACTTAATTGAATGGTCTCTGAGCGAGAAGTATGTGGGCAAAATACAGATTCTTCTCTATCAGAGCTTGGAGAGAAGAGGGTCAGGCAAACACAGCCTCCTGTCCCGGCTTTTGTCATGAGAAACATACCCTCAAATACACACAATGACTAGGAATCTCTGGAATTTAGAAAGTATTTGACATCTTTATTCAGTTGGGAGATCTCTGACCTAATTTGTCGGCAGGGTAGGGTAGGATAAAACAACAAAACTGTCAATTAAGTCGAGGGAGGGCCATTGTTTCCACTCAGCAAAAAATTTGGCCTAAAGTGTAATTTCTGACACTTTAGCTATGTAATGTAAATACAGCCTTAGACAGATATATAACTAAACAAATATAATTTAATAAAACACACATTTTAAAACATGTTCGATATAACTGCTACACTGCAATGTGCCCGTGTTGACAATTCACTGCCAAGATGAACAGTGAACATCTGATGTCAACAAAACTAGTATTCAGTCATTGGCGCACCTGTGTTTTCTGTTGTCTAGATAGCAATATGCCAAAAAAATCACTAGAACACACCTTATTTTGACACCACCATGCCATTTGGTGTAGATGTATGATGCAAAATTTCTATGATTTGTATGAAAAATAAAGTGGCTATTTGCATTGTAATAGTGAGTTGGTGCACGTCACTAAGTAAATGAATTAGCTGAAAATTAAGGGAATTTAATTGAAACAAATTGAATGTTTTTTCCTGCGCATGGGTGTAGAGTTCTATGGAAGCCCATTCCCACCACCTAAAAAAATCAAAATAATCCAACATTTTTTATTATTATTATTAATTAATATTGCTATCTCAATATTTTGAGATACTAAGTCATTTTATTGAGATACTATCTCATTATTTTGAGATACTAAGTCATTATTTTAAGACACTATCTTAATATTTTGAGATACTAAGTTACACTTGCTATCTCAAAATAATTACTTAGTATCTCAAAATAATGAGATAGTGTCTCGAAATAATAATTACTATCTCAAAATAATGACTTCTCAAAATAATGGCTTACTATCTCAAAAAATTGAGATAGCATTTTACTTGATAATATTAAAAAATGTGCACAACCCCACCATACTGACACCAACCCACAATACTGACACCACCCCACAATACTGACACCACCCCACAGCCCCACCATACTTACATCAACCCACAACGCAACCATACTGACACCACTCCACAACACCACCATACTGACACCACTCCACAACCCCACCATACTGACACCACTCCACAACCCCAGCATACTGACACCACCCCACAACCTCACCATACTACCACCCCACAGATTTCCCCTCACCTCTGCTGGTGGTGCTCTTTTCCTGCAGTAGCTCGTATCGGAAGCCCACAGCTCGCCGCCGGTAGTCGCTCTGCGGGTTGGCCTGGAGGAAGACGGCCGCTCCCTGCGCTCCGTCCGTGCTGATACAGTGCACCTGCTCCGGACGCCCTCCGTCCTCCATCAGCAGCTCCAGCTCTCCCGCGCGCTCCACGTATACGGCCGCTCCGCGAGACGCGCGCGTGGCCTTGATGCAGAGAGCGGCGGGGCGCGAGGAGGCCACGTTTGGATTGAGCAGTAGCCGCAGCGCGAGACACGGGAAGAGCCAGCGGACTGACCCCGCCGAGCATCGCAGCCTGACCTGCTGAACCGGTCCGGAGAGAGGGTCCCGCACTAACCCGCTGCCAAACACACAGCTTACATTTATATAAATCCGATTCACACAAACACAGTTCACACACACCATCAGCAATAAATCCGATTGACCCAAGCACAGTTAACACACACCATCAATAAATCAGATTCACACAAGCACAGTACACACACAACATCAATAAATCCGATTCACTCAAGCATAGTTCACACACACATTATCATCAATAAATCCGATTCACTCAAGCACAGTTCACACACACACCATCAAAATAAATCCGATTCACTCAAACACAGTTCACACACACCATCATCCATAAATCTGATTCACTCAAACACAGTTCACACACACCATCAATAAATCCGATTCTCACACCACCAATAAATCTGATTCACACAAACAGATTTCACACACTCAATCAACAAATCCTATTCAATCCTGATTCTGACTAATGAACAAATGAGTAATTGTAGCCAGTTCCATGAAGAAACAAGTGACTGAATGACAAAAGAGGCATAAATATTTTCTATAATTTCTATAACTGTACGCTACAAATGTCTACTTTTAAACTGAATTACACAGTGGGTGCGTTATTAAGACTCTTTAAGAACAAGACCTGTTTAAGTATTTAATCAAAACAGTTTGAATACGGTTTTCAGATGTTAATTCACCATTATTGTTCTTTCAAATAAAATACACAACTCAAAATGAAAACTCAAAATATCAATTACTTATCCCAGAAACGTTATATTAAGAGAAACGTAAAAGTCTGTTCTGTAGAGTGGCTCAGGCGCAAGTTCTTACCTTCCAGTCCAGCTGCACATGTCTGCTGTACAAAACCACAGGAAACACAGGCTTCCCCAGAACTGCAGTATTCCAATTCCTTTATGCGACATTTCAATCTGAACACGGGTTTTTGAGTAATCGGAGACTAGATTATACATTACTGCTCTTGTGCCAGTGGGATTTGATGCGCTGGACTGCTAGTTCCCTGAGGTTCTCTCCCACTTTCCACAGGGCAACGAGGGGGTCTTAACACTTTCTGCCCCCTCGGGGATAGGGAGTCGACTCCACCCTCCTTCAAACAATGTCATTTATGAGGTTAACACATGGGCCCTATAAAACCTACTGATGCATCTTCAGTCCCACCCCTACCATTACCATTACCCAAAGTACACACACGTTACTGACGTTTTATGGGACAATTACGTTTTCTAATGGGTATGATGATTACTTTGAGGTATTTGTAATGCATTTGTATTAAATTATCTTAAATAGGCTATATGAATTCACGCTTGACACAAACACGGATTTTGGACTGGCAAGCGCCAGGGCCAGCGTTGCTGAGATTTCAAGCCAATTTAATCTTTCTTAAAATGGGGACAATAAGTTTTATGTATTTATGTATTCATTTAAATAGTAGCAATGGCATAGATATACATATAGATATAGATTAGCCGTTAGATTATATAGCTGTATAATCTAACGACACTTATAACATGAATAATCACCAGAAATATTTATCTGAACATGCCTGTGTGGTAGAGTAACACAAAATTACTTTAAAAACTTAAATACAAAATTCCTGTATAGTGGAACCTCTTTCACTCCAGGTGTAAAATAATAATAAAAAAAAGCATCGGTTAAATCAACATAACGTTTAAATAAACGCCAAACAAGAATTTGCGGAACTTTACTTTAAGCACACTAGATGTCTTATTTCCCCAAAAAAGACAACAATAAGTGAAAGCATGGTCGGCTGAAAACCTACACATACAAAGTGCAAATTAACATTTAAAAATTAGCGTCAGATGTTTATTTTAAGCAATGCCATAGAAGCAGCTATAATAATTATTCGAAGTTCCTTCATTTGATGTAAATGATTTATTTATGTTTTTTTTTTTTTTTACCAATTTAAAGATTATTCAGACTCACATATCTCTCTATTTTAAACATGGGTGCTCAAAGAACCATTTGAAGCATATTTATTTTTAGAAGTAATGTAAAACTAGTGCTTGAGTACTCGAGTCCATGTAACTGAAATTTATTTAAAAATAAATGAGTACAAAGTTGTGGAGTTCTTCACATCTTTCTTCACTTACCACCAACCAATCGATCTTTTGGCTCGCGTGTTTTAAGCATGATGTTTTTATTTTCAAACTATTTTCAGTCCTGCAGGAGATACATGAAGGCCTACTCTTTATTTTGGGAGCAGGGTGCTGCTGATAGATTATACTGGAACATGGTCATGGCGACATCTTGTGGATCTCGCTGGTTTTTCAGCACGTGTTTGTAATATTTTTTACAGTTTTAATTATTTTTAGATTTTAAAACTTAAAGGCCTCCTTGCCAACATTTTATTAATTTGCACAAAGCAATTCCTTTCTTTTTTGTATTTTAATTATTTAAATAAAAATGATATAGAATCTTAATATGAATATACTATTTAATTTATATACTATTTAATATGCCTGAATTTAAAGGTCTAATAATTGTTTAGGTAAAGGTTACCTTCTGTACCTGGGTTACGTCATAATCTGATTGAGGCTTCAGCCCTAATCGCTGATCTGCAGTGAATTTACTGAACTTTAGTGAGGCGTTTTCTTCAACACTAAATCGCTTTTCACTCACGAGACGACCTGAACTCCCATTTCTGATCGCAGATTATTAATTGTATAGCTAACATTTAGCTGTAAATAGGGGGAATTACCATAACGTTGGTAATTTATTAACATTTTTAACATATACAGCTCTGGAAAAAAAATAAAGAGACCACTTTAGTTTCTGAATCAGTTTCTCCGATTTTGCTATTTATAGGTATATGTTTGAGTAAAATAAACATTGATGTTTTATTCTATAAACTGTGAAAAACATTTCTCCCAAATAAAAATGAGGGATGGCTAAAATAACAAAAAAGATGCAAAGCTTTCAGACTTCAAATAAGGCAAAAAAAAGTTCATATTCATGAATTTTCAAGAGTTCAGAAATCAGTATTTGGTGGAATAACCCTGGTTTTTAAACACAGTTTTAATGCATCTTGGCATGTTCTCTTTCACCAGTCTTACACACTGTTTTTGGATCATTTTAGGCCACTCCTGGAGCAAAAATTCAGCTTGGTTTGATGGCTTGTGATCATCCAGCTCCCTCTTGATTACATTCCAGAGGTTTTCAATTTGGTAAAATCAAAGAAACTCATCAATTTTAAGGGGTCTCTCATTTTTTTCCAGAGCTGTATATTGTATATTTTGGCAGAATATTCTTCGGCTAATACAATAATTCACAGCAACGACCCTTCCGACAGTGTGTCGTAATTTGAAAATAAGAGAAAATGCAGATATCAAACTCAACAGAAATGGTAGCTATGTTAGTACTATTTGAAACCAGGTTGTCTCAGACAATGAGCATTTGCGGAATATTTCTGTACAAAATATGGGACCCTGAAAGGTCAATGTCACAACGCATATATCACATATTGGTATAGATGCAACATTTAAAACAGACAATAATAGTTTTTACTCATTAAGCCGCTGTCACCCCAAAACCTCGGATCTCCACTTCTGTTGCATCTTCACTATTTTGTCATTGTTTAAATCTGATAGTGGTTCTTTAGACTGGGTTAAATGTTGTGCTGAAAGTGGACCAATAGAAATGCTACAAAAAGACTTGGAATAATATATTTTTTTACACTGACGACAAGTGAAAGTTGAAAGTTCCTTCTTTTGTCACCATGTTGGATATATGAGCTTCTTGTATGACGGCGACGATTTATTACAAAGGATATATATTTTTTCAGTAACATTATAGACAAAACACTCATAATTGCCTTGCAGAGGAAACATAATTAAATGTAAAGCAAATAATGAATTAATAAATATTTCATTTGCTTTACAACAATAAAAAAATCCGTTAAAAACGTCAACCATATTTTAGGAATAACCTTTTAAATTTTCAAAATATTTTCAGGTCTGAATGAGACACATAAAGGCCTACATTTTATGTTAGGAGCAGGGTGCTGATAGAACGTTCTGGAACAGGTATAGTGGTGACATCGTACAACATGTTTAAATGTATGTTTGACAAAAAATATATTTAATTGGAATAATTAGCACGCACCTCTCGCAAAAACATATTTGCACCATTCTATAATATTTTGTATAAAGAAACATATAAAAAACCCACTCTAGAACAGTTCTGATGCTTTGAATAAGTGTAAACCCTTAACATTAATTTTGTTTAAACAATGTGACTAGCCTTTGAGTGGTCTTAACATGGAATTCTTCCTCTTTGAAGGCGGCTACAGCTTTATCTATTATTGGACATTTGGGACGTAATGTGGTTTTAATCACTTCAAAACTTGTGGTAACCCACACTTTTATTTACTTTAATTTATTTGAAAATCATCTACAACAAACAGAGCTCAGATGTCCCACATTAGAACAATTCACAGTACTTTGACCCTATCGGGAATGGTAAGTAATTCATATTAAAATGTCGTTTTTAAAATAAATGTTTTATACGTTAAATAAATGTTATAAATTACTGGACGCGCGATTATTTCTGAAATTATTTTTTTATTCAGTAAATGTCTCTAATGTCTTTGTTTTACAACACGCAACAGTGTTTGTTAATTTAGTTAATTTAACATTTCACTTGAATTATAGGATTTTAGCGCATACAAAATCCTGAATTTTAACTACTGACTGCATACAAAAAAACTCAAACTTCTAAAATATCAACTTTATAGGAAGAGGGAAAGCTTCTTAACTTTAAAGGGAAGTCAATGTAAAAATATTTTATTTCGAGTAACTTTGGAGCATTGTCTTTGGACACAATGTAAAAACAACTACCGGACATTTCAAATAGACAAACATGGGCATTCAAAAAACAGATTTGTTGCCCGACAATAAGTATATGTTTAGGCTACACTGTAAAAATATTTTTCAAACTATCTAACTGGTGGCGTTACTGTTGTAGTGACGGAAAACTATGCACTGCGATACAACACTTTTAATTGTGTTTCAACATTAAAGTGCAACTGTTCCGAGTCGATAACCAACCACAGGCCTACTTTCTTAAAACACAGCACGAGCTGAACCGAATGTAACTGCAAACTAACCGACCTAAATAAAGAAAACTATGGCGCAAGTGCAGCAAGGCCTTCAGTAAATTTCACGACTTGGTAACATCAGCCAAAACATTCTGCCAAATGCAGTTCTCTGCACATTTCCCCTAAATGAAAAACATCACAAGCTATTATTAAAATACATAGGTCATGACACACACACAGTTTGCATTTATATTCTTATTTTTACTCTGTGCTTTAATACAGACAATGTTAGGCCTTCAAATGTACACACAGTACAACAAAGGACAATAGTAAATTAGATGTCGGTAGAGGAACTAGACGTTCACTCTGAATAGAAGGTGCTGGAAACTGAAAAAGTGTTATCAGCAGTTTGTGCCTGTAGTCATTATAGCTCACAGGCGTTTAGAGAGATAAACAATTAAACAATTAATTGCTGCACATTACACAAACTTGGGGAGGTACAAAAATAAATTTCATTTTCATAGAAAATACAGATGAAAATGTATATCCAGACTATTTTTTTGTTACATATATACACATGATTTTGAGACACACTGTACAGTTAGAGACTAAAGAAAGGATAACACCTGTTCAGAGCTGTTCTACATCAGGTCACTGACTTTAACATCCATCATCTTTTTTCCCTGAAGAAGCCTTTATCTGTGGAGCTTTCTTTAATCGTCACAGTCACAGAGTTGCTGGTTATGTCAGTCACTATAACCTTTTCCATGTTTCTCAGACACGGGCTCCAGGACTCCCCACCATCCTCCTTTACACCCAGCGGCTCCGGGGACAGCCGGTCATCATCGATTGGCTCCTCGGATCCGTAAAGACCAGATAAGTGCTGCTGCGTTAATTGCATTAGGCCGTAATGAGACCGCTCGCCCACCGTAGAGCGGCTGTTGAGCGAGAAGTGCTCATCTGCCCTACTGTTAAATGATTTAGAGGATGCAACGTGAACAGGAAAACGCAACTTTGGTTTTGGGCCCCTCTTTTTGGGGGCGCTAAGAAAGTCCACGTGGTCCTGCCCAGGTCGAGCTTTCCTCTCAGGCTCTGGGGGGTGAAGTCGGACACTTTCGCCCCTGTTGACGGTGCTAGGGGGGAAAATGGTGGGAACTACTGTCCGGAGACCTTCGCGAGCTCGAGGAGTGACCACTGGCTCCGTCATGGGAAACGAAACCCGGATCTCTCGCGACATCTCTCTTCTAAATTCATAATTTTTGGTACTGGCTTTAGCTTTTGCCTGAAATAATAATTTAAACAGAACAGCGCATGAGCACAGTTAATCCGATTGATATTTACTTAATTTTAAATTTACAACGAAAACAGTCTCTGCTAAAAAATATATTAAAACATTTTTTTCGTAGCCTCACTTTCTTTAAGTTTAAAACCCTCTACAAGTAAAATAAGCTAAATAAACGTCAGTTTCGTCTTTTCATAAAGATGCAAAAAAAGCCTGACTAAATTATTGTGCTTTCCGTATGCTCACCTTTGAGAGATAAGTCCCCGGTTTCGGTCCTCTCTTTTTCGGCCCGTAGAGTTCTCTCTCACGCTCTCTGTAAGGAAAAGTATTTCGCTTATAAATACGTTAATTAAGTGCACATTTAACAACTGGAACAAATCTTAAAACTCTGGACAGAGAGATAATTATCCAGAACGCTAAATCTAGCGGGATTGTATAATGTTTACCAACCTCTCCTCAAAAGCAGCGAAGAGACGTTCATCAAGAATATTTTCCTCCGGTTCCCAGGTGCTGTATCTGTAACGAAAATCGCACTAACCGAGTGAGCACGGCGACGAAGTAGCGTTTCCAGTGCAACAGTTATGTTATTACAAATCAAGTCAAGTTGTAAAGGAGGCCTGGTGCGACACCCCATTTTATTTATTTATTTATTGTTTGCGATAACGATGTATAACTGTGATTTTAAAACTATTTTATGCCACTAAAATAATTTTAATAATATGGCGTAATAATGCATTTACACATTACTTTCAACTACACTTAAATCGGTAAATAAAAATATCTAAATATCGTCACTAAATGAAAAAAAAAATCAAATAAAAACGCTTTTACATTTTTAAAAACAACGTCGACATACCAACTGATTCGTGTCAACAGGTTTTTCTCGCTGAACATAATCGAAGTTATTTCCACATTTTGTTTGATAGCGATCGCGATAACGTAATTATTGAATTATTGTGACAGGCCTACTGTAAAGTTTCACGCATTAGCTAGCGTTCATGCTAACCTTCCCGCTGGCCTTAAAACTCCGGCTAACGTTGTAGCACCGAGAACCGAAGTCCGTTAGCGTTACGTTACACAGCGCTCGGGCACTGACCTGCTAGTATTCGGCGCGGTAGCAACAAACTAACGTTAGCCCGTGGTAATCAAATATATAAAAGCAGGAGACATCGATTTAGCGGCCCACTTACCTTTGAGACCAGCCTTTCCACTTCACCAGATACTCCATCCGACCCTGCGGGAGAAAGCGTGACAGCTTAAAAAATCATCACCACTACCAGCACCAGGTTAGCACACTAGCCGAGCTAGTCAGCTAGCTAAGTAGCCTACTGCGATTAACTTGCCCAAACCGTCAGAACGCGAACAAATCTCCAAGTTGCATTCTAACGGAGGCGAAACATTTTAACGGAGGACGTAAGTCGTGCACCTACTCTTCTTATGCGTCGTTTGATGATGGATTCGGCCGCGAACACCCTCTCACCAACGGCAGAGAGCTCCATGTTTACTTCTGTCCCACTGCCACAACCTCTGTCTGTACAATCCGCGACAGCCCATAATACCCGCCAGACGTCATCACGTTCTAAATTGTTGCCATGAAACCGGAGTCGGTGGGACTTTGATCGGCGGAGGCCATTGGTTGAGCCGTTGCTACGCGGACGTAGTTGCTAAGGGAGGGGAGGGCGCATGTAGCCTTTTCTAGGAAGTGACGAACCGTGGCTAGGATCCGAGCAGAAAGAAGGCTGATTAGCGAAAATCGTACGATATGTTATTAAGTAAAGTGCGCCTTTACAGCAAACGAGCTCTTATAGATACAAAGTACCACATGCAAACAAAAAAGATTTAAACAGAAGGCATGCGCGCCAAGCGCGCTGACGTTTTAGACTGTCGTCTTTGCCACGTTCAGCCTGGACTACAAAAATGCACATATACCCAAGTTATCGGTTAACTTGATTTACCACAGCGATTTCATTTCGATCCAGATTATTTTACACACACACTCAGTAGTCTGTTCAGTAATAATTGCACAATGATCCGTTTTAACCGTATAATAGTCTAAGCTTCTATGCGTCAAAACCCTCAAAAAGCTCTAGTTTCATTACGGTTTTACGTAACCCCCAAACAGAGACCAAACGTTGCGTTTAGTGTTTTTAAAATAATTAAACGTGTATGTGATTAAATGCTAAATGTTAAATGATACATAAAAACATACATTTAATATTTAGTTGTAGAAAATTGCACTCATGCAATTATATTTTGATTAATCAATATTAATCAAGGGCTGTGATAAGGAGACTCTTGAAAGCAGGAATTGACATAAATAAAAAAATAAATCATTCAGTGGTCTTTATAATTTAAATGTACAGCCAGAACTGCCTTAAACTGCCTCTGTAACCTTTAATTTTTAATCGCAAAAAAGATTTCAAAATAGTTAAAACCAAAACCACTTTTTGCGAGACACATAAGTGCTTAGATGCGATAAGACAAAACTGCTAAAATAAAGGTCATTCACGCTTTAATTACATTGTAGTGAATACAAACCGCTAGAAAGAAAATTGTTCGTTTTATTTTTAAAATAAATAACTATGCATTAACGTAATAAAACTATTTCCAAAAATGAATACAGTGAGATAATAATAATAATAATAATAATAATAATAATAATAATAATTTACTATTTAGTTCTTTTTTTATTCTACGTTTTATTTTATTATTGTAGTAAAAATGCCTCCGACATGATATATAATCTCTGTTAATTTTTTTTGAATACCGTTTATGAAATCTTATATGCTCTTGGTTGAGGTAAGATTTTTTAATGCTTTGAAAATTTACTGGAACATTGTTTTAGGGCTTGTTTATTATAAAAAATATGCATATATATTATTAAATTTCTAAATTGCGCACTAACGTATTCCACATATTTAAATGTATTAATTACAAATACGAACAGCAATAAATAATCCGACTTTACAGAGCCAAAAAAAAAAACGAAATTCCTGATCGGATTAATATACAAATTTATAAATAGATTTTAAAATAACCGCTTGTGTCCGCTGTCTGTGGAATAATACTAAATTTCTATATTATTTTGAAGTTCGTTTCAATCTTCCCCTGTAAATCCATATTTGAAGATAAGACTCCAACACACTTAATAATACTGTTGAACATTAGGAGCTTTATTTAAGGCAAATAGAAGCTTTACCGTTGGTTTCACACAGTCTGACCATACAAGCACGAACAATATAGATACATTTAATATTACCTATGCGCTTAAATAATTTTAAATAATGAATAGTATTTTGCATTTTAAGACAAACGCATATGAGAAAATATAGAAAAAATAATTGACCAACGGGAAATAAAGACCATATATTTCCAAGATACATATTATACATATACTAATATTTAAATAAACCTGACGCGCAAATAGGTAATATAGGTAATAGTACGCGAATATAGGTAATAATACGCGAATAATAAGCCGCCTATATCCACACTGTCGGGTAAAACAGATGAATTAATGTAAATAAGAGAATGCGTGTTACCGATATAAAAACGAACAGAAAATCGACTGAAATGGAAACGCAACCACACATATTTTAGCCACGTGTGTAATCTTTACAGTAAAAAATGTAAATATTAACATATATGATATATTTTACGAAGCTGCTGTGTTAAGCTGTGCTGGTTTTAGGCTGAGAGAACAGACAAAGAACCGCAGTGGACAAAGAGGGAACGCAGCAACCTCCGTAAAATTGGAAACGGAGGGCTGGAGACGTTTCTAGATAAATTATACAAGCTAGATGTGCGCGGCAAATTAATAAAAATTAAACGTGCTACGTGAGCGCGTGTGTGTATGGTGTGCGTGCGTGTGTGAATCGGTGTGAGTGTGTGTGTGGGTTCTCCTTATTTGGCGCGGTCGTTGATTGGCCTGTGCTTGTCTGCAGTGCTGTACAATGGCGCCAGAGCAGTGCGACTCCCGGCGCTCAGACGGTAGACCGGAGAGGGACCGCTGTGTTTCGGGTTTAACCCGTGAGAAAGAAGCACCATCACGGATATCACGGAAGAAACACCGACAACAGACTCGGACCTGTTTACAAAACGGGCTAAATGCCTCAAATGGTGCCTTTAATGTGATCTACGTGAATATCCGCATTTCTGGTGTTCTAAAAGAGAGACGTGGACTATCAGCACACCTGTCAAAAATATCTACAGCTAAATTTAACATATATATTTGTATTGGTTTATTCATTTTGTCGATGTAGTTGAGGTTAATTCTAATTCTATTAATTGCGTATAATAATTTGACTTAAGGACAACAAAAACGTTCCTATTAAATAAACCATCTACCCGCCCGCTTCGGTGATAAGATTTCTAATTATTGTCTTTAAAAAAAACGAAGAAAGGAAATCCGCATAGTAGACGAATGTGACTTCATCAACCCCACCAGGAGATGACAACCAGTGACATATTGCCCACAATAAAAATAGGCACACATAATCCATGGCAAAGGTGAACCATGCGGTCTTCAGGCGCCTTGGTTTTTCTTGATTTTATCATCAACATGTTTCATAATTGCCACATAAATATCTAATTTTAAGCTGCCGACAAACGTTTGAACTAACGGCAGGTTTGGTAGCTGCAGCCCACAGCAGTTTCTGACACGAATACATCGACCCTTAGATGTTAAGCCGTAAGAGTCGTGGCCCTGCAGCCCACAGCAGTTTCTGACACGAATACATCGACCCTTAGATGTTAAGCCGTGAGAGTCGTGGCCCTGCGAGGTCTTCAGCTGCCTGATGTGCATTCCAGGTTAATTTAGTGCCCCAACTCTGGCGTCAGCCCGCCGTGTTATTTATACAGCCTGCGCGCAGTGATCTCAATAAGCGGAGGAGGACAGCCATTTTCTTTCTCCAGCTGCGGGAACATTTTTCAGACGCTTTAAATGGTCGCCGTGATTAACGTTTCGCGCTCACGGCGCACTGTTGAAGGTGTCAGGTTGGGAAAGCACCTCGGGTTGTCCTTGAAAGTGGCGTGTAAAGTAGCTTAGGGACGTTTGTATTTTTCTTAATAAACGCGACAAGCGGGAGTCGCTGAAATGGAGGAAGACTTATGGAAGGAGAGAGAGAGAGAGAGAGAGCGAGAAAGAAAAAGAGTTTTTTTCTTGTCAACCTGATCCGGTTTAAGAAGTCGGAGTGGAAATTAAGTTCGCTCTGATAAATATAGCCTTTTGAAGATAATTTTAGGCGATTCTGGTTTCAGTTCACTAATTTAGACCGAGGAGTCTAAATTTAAACAACTTCACCTTTCAGTCAGTTCATATTTCATTTACTTTCTTATTAAGTTCCCCGATTTAGATTGTACGGCGTTGAATTTTTTTATTCAGTGACCAACTCATGCAGAATAACTAGTTTAATATAGCTGAATTAGGTTAACTCAATTTAAAGCCCACATTCTCATATATCCACGTCACTGTAATTAACACAGAACAGCCTTTAGGGAGTTTCGTTCCGATTTTTATTTCATTAACTCTAAATTCAAAAATTTCGCGGTTTAATTTTGGTTAGTTATTTTTTTTCTTGACAAACATTCACATCAAGGCCTTTCGGCTACTTAAGCCGGTGTCATCAGCTAATAATAGAGAAAAGGAAGGGGTTAATATATGAAGAACATAATTTACGAGGCTTCTCTGTTGTTTTTTCCAGGGAAAGGGTCATTTTAGGATCATTAGCCAGACAAACATTGCAGCTTATCTGACCTTTTCAGTCACAGCTTTCAGGGCAAGACCTGAAGGAGTTAATTTCTGATCATTGTAACCAATTATGTACCTCAAGGGAGTGATTTTTACTGGACACGTTGGTTCTCTTGCATACAATTGTGAGTGTAGATATGGCAACAAAAATATGATCATATTAGAGTAAAGAATAAAGCATATCTATCTTTTTGTCTGAAGTTGTGTCAAAGTTTTAAATTCTTGCAGTCATAGTCCTTCCATTTAAATTAATATCTATTATATAATCGTCTTATTCTATAATTATTTGTTGTTGGTTTGTGAAAACATATTCTATATTTTACAATTAACATAATTACTTACTGCTTCCTAAAAACGACTGAGCTTTTTGTTGTACTGAAGACTATATACATTAACTAAAACATACATTCCATATCTTGCCTCACATAGTATTTTTTGAGCATAAATTCAAATAAGAATTAACAAGTAAGCATATCTTAAAGAGCATGCCCACTTAATAAGTATGTTGTGCATTGAATTGCATTAAAAGCCTAAAGAGCAGGAAAACATACTTCACATCTGTGAAGAGAGGATGGCATCATGTGTAGAAACATCTGTTCACCATTACATAGCAATTAAACATTAATTGCTCTTGTTTTGAATGTACAGTACATTACCACATGTGGATGACATAAAGAGTGTGGCTGCTGAAAATATCACATTACACACTCTGGCTCTAAATGAAGCAGCTCTTTCTAGCTGAAATAAACGTCTGTCCAGCATTCAGAGTATAGTTGAGAATGCTTTAGATCCATGCAGGCTTCAAGCCTTTATTCGGAAAATACCCTTTGGAGGAAAGAAAGCTTTAGAATGGTAAGATAGAGAACAGGAGCAAGGCTGTTAGTGTTGTGAAGAAAGGTGTGATTGTACTTGTTTCTTAAAAGTTCAGAGGAGCCAAACTTAAAATGTCAAGCAACCGTGAAGAATATATTATGCTTGTAGATCAAAGTACCTACAAGGCTAAAGAGGTTACAGCACAGACAATATCCTCTTTCATTTTATGAGGCGGGTCTTTTTTTCTTCTTCTTTTTAAATATTTAGCCCAGATGGCCACAGATAAATAATGGCCTGACACATCCAAGACACCTGTTTAAAAAAAACATCCAACCAGCACAAGTTCTCAAACATAATCCTTTATTTCTATGCCCATATAAAGAGTTTTGTCAAGATTTTCTTTCAATAGCTCCAACATTATTGAGTGCATTGGGGTAATTTCTGAAACAAACAACAGTTCTGATGGTTTACAAGCAGAGAGCAGCCGACCACTCGGTCTACTGTCATCTCGAACCCAGGCACATATATAGGCACCAAGCTAGACCACTGTCTAAATGAACTGAACTGACTACACACTGCCCTCTGAACTGATCTTTGAGCTTTTGCCTTTATTATATCACTAATGATGTGTATAGGCTACTGCATGGATAAGCAAAGCTTTAGTTTTTGGTTTAACCATATATATTGTTACAGAACAAATGGTATTATTTATTTGTGCTTTCAGAAATGTGTCTATAAAGGATATGGGTATGAATCTGTCATGTGTATAAAAGCTGGGATTGTATAGGTTACGATGGACCAAGAGTGGATCACTTGAATATGTTGGTAACAATCAGTGCTGGGGCTGCACAACTTTGAAAAAAAAGTGACTGCAATATTTTCATTTCTGTGATATATATTGCAATTGAGGCCAGACAATAATTTAACATTGACATATATCACAATAGAAAATGTTTTAGCAACAGTAATACGTTTTTTAGACTCATTCCCGATATTTTAATACACATTATTTACAGAATCTGTCCAACAGTTATTACAGGGCACTGTCGTAAGTTCACCTCATACAAGCTGAGAAGAAAGAACAGAGCACATTAGGTTTCTGTAGCCTGCGTAATGAGGGATACCACAGGCTGAAGCTTACATTGTTGTTAATATTGGAAAAATATTGTATTGTTTAAAACATTGAAATTCAAAAAAACATATTACAATGTAAATTTTGGCCATATTGTCCAGCCCTAATTACAATATTAATAAATAATTACAGGAATTGTCACCAGATTTTACCAGAGGTCAATTAATCGACATATGATATATGAATGTTTACTCCCTAAAACAAAGAATGTAGTACAATTACTGATTTTGGGCAAATATAATCTGCCTCTGGTACTGTTTAATTTGCCTTAAGTGACACTGCACATCCTGTAATGTGACAAGTGCTTGTTGCTCATCTAGCATTGCAATGTCTATGCTAAAAAAATGTGCAGCCCTAATTGGTACCGTATCTATTATATTACTCAGCATATTTTACTAATGAAATAAAATGAATTCAATTAATAAAAACAATTTAGCAGCAGTTATACAGCAGCCTGTGCTACAGGATTATGCATTGTCTAAAATAAAGTATATTGACTGGTCATCCCTTGCTATTAACATCATGCCGAACCAGCAAACAGTTAAAAAATGCCCGCATGACAAGAAGCAGTCTAAACAATTAAATATGACGTAACATTAAGACTCAAAACTTCAGGTATGCTGTTCATTTGCATGTCATGATGAATGGATCAAGAAACTCCAATGACATGTCATGTCATGGTATATAACAAGTACGTTAATAAGCATGAAAATCACCACAATAAGAAGCATAAGAGAAGAAAATACACCCTGTTGATCAGCGTAAAACAAGTCTTCTTCCTTTTCTGATGACAAAGCAATCTATCTGATGAAAAGGTGCAGCTTACACATTTAACGGGTATGTAAAGAGTTTACCAAACAAGCAAACTCAGGCTCAAGTTGACTGAGGCTACTTCATCATTGCACAACAAAGACCTTGGAGGCTATAACAATCTGCAGATTGGTGCTATATATCATCTGTTAAAATGGACAATGCCACCAGAACTACTCTCCGTTAAACTCTCTGTCATGTGGCATTAATGTTTAAATAGACAGGCGAACTTCTGCAACACAACCTTCAACACCCAGAAAACCACAACATTAAAATGAGCTCAGATCAGTCTGCCTTAAATGACACAAGATCTGCTTGCATGATGGAACATATTATAATATTGTAAACCATGCATTTGAACTAAAGGAAGTGAAAGAGGAGTTTTAAAATGTGTGTTCATTTTGAACATTTTAAGAGTAAACATATCTTCCATTATTTCCACTGAGGGTGCAAGCAAGGTCTGGGTAAAAAGTAAGTGCTTTTCAGTGAAGCTTTATCAAACTCTTTAGACAAAATCTACTTTACACTGTGCATGTACAGGCCTTCCAATATTCCAAACGAAATTAAAAACTACACTGCAAAGAACAAAATATCTGTTTCATTTCTATACATAAAAAATGATATAGATACATATGTACAGTACTCTCCTCATAATTACATATCTACATATCCATGATGTAATGAAGTTTCAGCAGTAGAACGATGCCAAGCAATTAAATTGAGACATATTCCTTAAAGGTCACAGTCAAACAGTTTGTGGTGACGTCTGTAATAATGATATTTCCGGCAAATGGCTTAAAATAGCTGACTGGTTCTTCTGACTTCTCTGATGTCTGAGGGGTGTCCTCCTCCACTGTGACGGGAGTTTCTGCAGAGTTCCCACAAGTTTCGGCCTGTAGCCTAGTCCGCCCACAGCTCAAGTCAATGGGTTCTTCAGGAATGGTATCAGTAAAGTCGTAACTGTAGCTCCTGTTTGTGTTTGTGTTTTGTCCAGAACAATGAAGATCCATAGGTTCCCTCTGAGGGGATGAGAAGACAGGATTGGGAGCGCTGATACTCCTGGAACTGATGAACCTCTTACAATCAATACCACCATCATGAGGCTCTGACAGATTACGTTTACGATGACCAGGTTGGTAGCGGGCACAGTCCGTCTCACTTGATACACTTGGTACAGGGGAAGAGTTGGCTTTGGTGCTCAGTCGCAGAGGCTGATCGTCTGATAAATCAATTATATCCATTTTTTGATCGGCTTTGTGGTCCACATCTACAGCAGTTTTTGTTCTCGGTAGATCAATTTTTTTGTGAGGCACTTTGTGACCATTTGAACTGGTTGCAGAGGAACTGTAGACACCATTGTCTTTAGCAACACCATTCTCTTGGCCTGGTGTGACTGGTATGCCATTACCTCTATTGCCATTTAAAGATTCCTCAGCTAAGTGCGGTTTCTCCATTCCAGACAAATCCCCATTTTTTACTTTGGACGACTGGACTCCGTTGTCCATGTACTTGCTCATGACAATGACAATTCGTCCATTTTTGTTTTTATTTCTGATTATCTTCATCTTACTGCTGATACCATTGGGAAGTGAAGGCTCCTTTAAGCTGGTCTTCAGTGCCTGCTGCTCTTTGTTAACAGTAGCAGGTAACTGTTTGTGCTCCACAGCCAGATCGTTAACTTTATTTAAGCAGCCATTGTCTTTGTCACGTGCCCATTTCTGTTGCAAGGCTGGAGGGAGGTTCCATCCTTTAATAGATGGGTCATGCCCTTTGACCTCTTTTGGTTTTGTGGGTTGCTGGTCATACATCTTGGGGTCTGGCTGATAGTGATGATGCTTTTTGCTGTTTAGCTGGTAGAAGTGTTTTTTCTTGCCATTAATGTGTGGTTCTGCTGGTATCTCCTTGCTGTTGGGCTGGTACTGGTGGTGTTTCTTGCTGTTGAGCTGGTATTGCTGAGGTTGGGAACGGTGCATCTGGAGACAATCCATTTTGAGCTGGTTCTCATCATCTAGCGATGTCTCCTGAAGACCAGCAAGGATGCTGCTTGACCTCCGTGCAAATGCAGGTAGCTGAAAGGACCAAAGTAAATGTTAGTATCAAAAAGGATCCAGAGAATAAAACCTGAAGATAATTAACCAAATAACTGCCTCTGAATCAGATACAATGGGAGACAAAGACGAGGACTAAGAAAGGTTATCCATCTATCCACCTTTATCTATATTTATTCTGACATCCACTTGAGCGGTGCATTGTTAGTGTTCGCTGTGCTACGGTAGTTATATATTATGTATCCATGACACTATCATTTATCTTCCAGCAGCTCAGGACATTAGGGAAGACCCAGACAGAGAGGAGCCTTGGGCATACAGAATTACCCATTCATTATAAAATACAATACACTGTTTCACAGACAGCATTACAAATCTTGGTAATAAATAAAGAATGCATCTCTGCAAGCCTGACTTACTCAGCAATAAATCTTACTGTGTGAATTTGTAAAATATAACTATAACAATAGTGTATTTACCTGGATAAGGAGGTGTTTGGGCTTAGGCCCCCTTTTGCGATATCCCATTTGCTGCTCTTGTCTCTCTCTGAAATGAAACAGAAAAGACAGGAAAACATTATTTATCACAGAAAAAAACCTTGTGCCTTTAGAAGACCAAATACCAGCACTTACTTTAGGACTAAAACATTTTATAGGCAAATGTCCTTGCCTATGATGTCGAAACTATCATTCCATTATCCTTTTTTCTTGAAGTTAATAAAAACAATAGCAAAACTCAGACTGACTCATTCAATGCATATTACCATGATGAATAACAAATATACTGTAAATGAGCCAAACTCAAGGCCTAACATTCCTATCATCTTCTCTGCATTGCATACAAAATACTTGCCCCTTATCATCATAGCATGTAATGACCCAGTTATGAACCTACATTCCTTAACAGAGCCAAAGCCACAACAAACGTGTTTTGTAATTTTTCATTATGTTTACTTATAACCAACATTCACTCAACCAATGTAATTTTAAACTTTTTTTTTACTTTCCTTTCCACTTTATCACAATATATGTTTGTAAATCTTGTATTTTTAAAAATAACAAAATATCACAATTTCAGTTTGTTTTGCAATATTGTGCAGACCTACTTCTATGTTTCTTACATGTAGTTGGTCAAAGTTGTAAAATAATTTGAAATATCCAAATATAAAAGTGTTCTTGTTAAATGGATTTAGCGCAGTGGAATTAATTTGTGTTCAAGAACACCCAATCATTTTGAATATTTTAACTTGTTAGGTGTCAAAAAACACCTATATAAGTATTCTGATAATACCGGAATGCCACATCATTACTGTCACAAACCTTTAGGTTAGACAATGTTGGGATAATCCACATCTCACTAAGCAATTCATGGCAGTTGTTCACTTGCCCTTAGACATGTAAACAAAAACCAGAATCTGAGATGGGTGCCGGAATGCTGACAGTACGCTTTGCTTATCCAATACTGGCTGTGGCTGTTTAAGGCATCAGCAGGCCTGAGTCGAGTCAATATAATGGAAATAATTGGGGAGAAGATAAGTCCTCTTGTGTAATTTTTTTCTCGATTGGGATTTCCTTTCCCATCTTACTAAATTGCCAAAGCACCCCTAGAGCAAAAGAAAGGATAAGGATAAGAGAAAAACTGACATTAACAGGCTGTTTGTTGTTGCCAGTTCCAAGCTGAAACAATGGTGTTATAATAATCATTCAATTGCTGACCCTACACTAAACGACTTTTCAAGAGATTTCACCATCTCAGACAAATTTCCCATGTTGGAATAAAATAATTTTAGTCTTGTTAACATCGCAATCTATTTCTTGTCTTGGATAATGCAAATTGTGATGTGGACACTGTCAATAACCAGTAGGTGAGCTCTCTACAGTGCCAAACAGGAAACAGCTGTTCCCATTCATTTAACTAAGGTAGTGTCCATATTTGCTGAATTTTCTTTCCCTAAATAAACTACTACACACATAGTAGTGTGCATAGTAGGATAGCCATAGCCAAAAGCTGTTTTTGCTTGATCTTCATTGATCAATGGTTTCTCTTTTTATAAATTCCCACAAGAAGCATGTTGGAATATATTTTTTAAAAGGAATCTAGTTGCAGTATTACAAACTGTTTGCAGAGTTTTAACACACTGTTAATGTAATGTGTTGGTGTGAGAGAATGTCAAACTCAAAGCCTTTTTAATGTCTTCTAGTGTATGGCTCTCATTGAACATGTATACAAATACCAGAATCTGAGATGGGTGCCAGAATGCTAAGACTATGCATTGCTCATACAGTACTGACTGTGCATGTTTGAGGCATCAGCAGGCTTCACTTTGCTAAATATAAAGGGAATAACTTGGTGAAGATCCCTGGGATGCCTGTTGTATACAGTCTTGCCAAATTGCGAAAGTACCCCCAGAGCAATAAGAATAAGGAACAAGATCATCTTTCTCTGTTATTTAAAGACTTTTTGCTGCTGCCATTTTAAAGGTAATACAATGCTATTTTACAGTATAATAATTGACTACATTTTTAATTGTCAAGTAAAACGCTTTCTCACAAAGTCTTAAGCGGCAGTGTGGCACTGCTCTGCATCGTCCAACTCATTTCGCATTGGAATACTACTGTATTAGCCGTGCACTGTTTAGTATATAAACAATGTGAGCGTGCAAGGGACGGCGAGAATCAAGAGAGGCTTTGTAGTCGTTAGGCCTTGCCAACGGGGCTGCAATCAATCTTCAGCTCCACAGCAAGAGCACAAGCAGTGAGAGAGAGGGAGAGAGAGAGAGAGAGAGAGAGAGAGAGAGAGAGAGAACAAGAGTGGGTGAGAGAGGGAGTGAGTGAGTGAGCAGGCGCCCCTCCTCCCAGCACCATATAAGGGCATTAGCTCAAGTTCAGCTATTCAGCCTTCAGCAGGGCTCACCTGTTTTGGAAAGCTACAAGAAGACGAGGGTCGAGGATGTTTTCCTCAGGTTCCCATGTGTTATATCTGTAAAAGGAACAAAAGAAATGATTATATGTTAGATGTAGAGAAGTAAAAAAAATAAATAGGCAAATAATAAAAATCCAAAATGTCCACAATGTGCTCTTACACTGCAGTACACTACACACAGTTGCCTGTACCATAACGAAGAATTGAAAGTTATTAAAGCTATTTCACTAATTTGTTGAGGAGAGGAACATTATTAAAGGAGGGTTCAAGCACACTATTTTGTGTGGTCTACCAAAAACAAGGATAAAAAACAGTCACTGGGGAAGTACCTCTCAAGGGTATGTCATTTGTACTCTTTGCACATTTCTTTGGACTTGTTTTCCCCTACTTTTCCTGGACACAACTGTATCTTAAGGATCATGTTGTGCCTTTAAGATTACATTTCCACTATTCGTACCTTGGTAAACAAAATATTCCTGTACAGTACCATTTTTCTCTGATAGTGTTCACAGCAGTGGTGGTGGCCATTTTAGCAGCACTGTACTAGTACTTTTGAAGTGGATCTGCCAGCTATGCAGAAATAATTAAAATCGGATAACATGGCAGAAAGGCCCCCTCCTCCTTTCTCTCGCATAAATTAGTGATGGAATCCGTGGCTCTATTTGAAACACACACACACACACACACACACACACTCTCATACACTAACAGCCAACAGCTCTAACACACACACACACACACATATCCCTATACTCACAATCGAACGCGCGCGCGCACACACGCTCTCACAGCGCATGCTGCAAGCAAGCTAGATTTTCAAAAAATGACTGGGGCTTGAGCCCGCCTGCAGTCCGTGGCAGTCCATGCAATATCGCTAGCAAACGAAAACGACGACCACTTACTTTGGGGACCACCCTCTCCACTTCACCAGATACTCGATTCTGCCCTGAAAATGAAAGAAGAAAACATTGCAACATTGCAGCACACATCCCCGATGATGAATTTATGGCGGAAAAAATAACCAAACATGCATAACCTATATATATATATATATATATATATATATATATATATATATATATATATATATATATATATATATACAATTGCACTCATATTAAATCTTTTATAATTATTCGTACATGCCATGCATTAGTCATTGGCTAGTTGTAACCTTCCGTACCTTCCGTACGCGCTTCTTCTCGATGCCCTCCACCGCGAAGACGTGCTCTCCAACGGCAGGTAGATCCATGCTCGCTCCTCCGAGGCGCTTCAGTGGCGAAAAGAGGAGCGAATTTTACGCGTTTGAAAGCGAACGGGGGACGACAACGACAGCGTACCGAATTTCGGCGAGTTTCGCAGCTGCCGTTCCAAAGACTCATTCGTTTCCCTTCGTTTCCCCACCCTCTTCTCCCTCTCCGAGCTTTCCCTCTCTCTTGCTCTCGGTCTCTCTGCCTGAGCCTCTCTCGCCCTCTCTCCCTCTGACCCTTGCTCGTATTCCGGTCCTCGTTAGCGGTAAGCAGTGCTGCTGCTGCTTCAGAACAGAGTTCCTGCCATAGCCAGGCAGGCTGGTGACGTCGGCAGCGCGAGGAGGGGTGGGTGGGTGAAGGGAGGGAGGGAGGGCAGGGGAGGCTGAGCAACTAATCCCATGAGTGCAGAAAAGAGAGAGAGACGAGCTTCTGTGGGTTGCATCAATTGCTGGTGCAGTACAATCCCCAAATCTTCAAAATTATGTATTAGGATTTTTTTTTACATCCAACACAGTTACGTCTTGACAACGTTGTAAAAAAACAAAAGTTTCTTTGGTGCCGCTATAACGTTGTCACGTGTTCTATTGCCAGATAATGAGAGATTCTGGAAGGTAGTTCAAAAGTCTTAAAAGTCTTATGACCAATAGTCAATACCCTAACATGGTTACATTGTAAAAACGTTGAGACAACCGATTTGCTTTGGTGCCCATACTGCTTTCATAACATTGAAAGCAGTATTTTAATTGGAGAAATTTAATTGGAATTAAAAATGACAAAAAAAAAAGCAATACCCACTTGAGATAGCCTTTCCTTTTGGTATCGTATGGTTCGCCTCTACAACCTTCTCACACGTGATTCAAACACACGATGTGTTCTATTGACAGAAAATGAGTGATAGTAAGACTTTTGGAAAATAGTTCAAAAGTCTTCAAGCATGGTTATATTGTGACAACATTGTAAAAAACAATTAGATTGGGTCCCCTTACAACGTTCTCCTGCATTCTAAAATACGCCACGTGTTTTTTTTGTCAGATAAAGAGTGATAAAGAGCACATGTCGTGTTCTGTTGTTAAAGAATGATATAATATGGAAGATAATATAAAATATAAGTGGGAAAGTAGTCTTATGACCAAGGAGCAATACCCAACGTTGTGACCATCTATCGTTTTTGGTGCTCTCAACGTTGCCACAACGTTAAAAGCACTAAAATGTGTTTTGCTGTCAGAAAATTAAAAATAGATTATGATTTAAATTTTAAAAAGTTGTCCAGAAGTAGTCTCATGACCACGAGGCAACAGCATGCAACGTTTTGACAGCCTATCCTAATTTGTGCCCATATAATGTGTTTCCTTTTCAGGTAATGGACACTGACACGACCGAATTTTTTGGAAAGTTGCGCAAGAGGCAATGACTAAATATAGGCATTGAGGAATGGTTTGTTTAAATTGTTGATGTATAAAAAGACTTTTCTAGTTAATTCTGGTTTGGAGTAGACATAGGTGGGTGAGTAATTAACAGGCAAATTAACTTACCTCTTGGAAGTCTTAAGTCCACCCACGTAGGAAAAAGTGGCTCAGGTGGGTTTGTTACTGCTTAGCAGATGTCTTTGTGTTATGCATTCTCACAGACTGTGCAAAAATGGGCAAGAATCTAATTTTACAGGCAATTAAAAATAAATTAATAAAGTCTGGCACAATAAAACAGTGTATTGATTAGAATTGACCTTGCACTTTTATACCTTATAAAGGGCAGAAAAGGCTTGCCATAAAATCAGAGAATGGGTGGAGATGGGTCTTCTTTTTACATATTGACGTGACGTTGAGGCAACTCTGTCTGACTGACTGCTTGCCTACGTTCAGGCTCCATTCTCAGCTGCTTATAGCTACAGTCTTACATATCTCTGATATATGTGAGATATTAACGTGAGCCTTCTTCCAGCTTAGCTGATGCATGACACTTCATTTTTCACAGTTGTCTCACTCTTGCAGAGTTACAAAACCTCGTGTTCGTTTTGCCATGTCATGCTTCTAGCATTCTCTTCACGTGCAATTAACGACTTATAGCCTTGCCTTACACGATAAAAATAGTTAATGAACAGAGAATAGACCACAGGTTTTTTAATATAAAGGAAAGAAAGCAAGAGATGGGCTTTTTTTTTTTTTTACCTATTTTTGACGTTAAGGCAACTCTGACAGACGACGTCTTGTTTCTTCTTGCCTACCTTCAGCTGCTTGTTGCCTACGATAGACTGTCCAATCACACATTAAAGAGAGCCTTTACACTTAAAGGGAATCATAGAGTTGGTATCTTACATTTGCAGAGTGGCAAACCCCCTGTGCTTGTGTCATGCTTGTGGTGGTCACTTCACGTGCAATTTAAGACTGATAGCCTCGTCTGATACGATAAGAAAGAGTTAATGAGCAGAGAATAGATCATAGTTTTTTCATAACAAAGGAGAGAAAACAAGAGATGGGCTTTTGTTTTTTTTGTTAACCTATTCTTGACGTTAAGGCAACTCTGACACAAGACTTCTGGTGTCTTATTGCCTTCTTGCTTACCTTCAGCTGCTTATTGCCTACAATGTCCAACACAAATTAAAAGTAGCCTTTAAAGCCATACACTTGTTGTCTTACACTTGCTGAGTGGCAAAACCCTTCTTCCTTTTTTTTGCCAAGTCATGCTTGTAGTGGTCATCCTTTCAAACGTGATCTTTTTCTACTCTGATAACGTACGTGTTATATGTCCTGTAAGGGAAATCATTTTTTGGCTATTTTTTATTTTTGATGTTGAGGTAACGTTAAGTCTGACACTTTATAGTGAGACTGTGACTGCCGACTGCCTTCTTGCCTGCCCACTTTCATCTGCTTATATAGGTTAGATTAGCACACTGTTCGTTAAATTGTGATTGGCGTGGATTGTATGTGTAGCCTATTCTGTAAAGGAGCTTCACCCTCTGAAAGTTCATTTCGGTTTTTGGCAAGGCAGACCCCCATTATTAGAAGCAGTGAAATGTAGGTCAGAGAATTCCTTTAGTGGAGCTATACGGGCTCCACTCCCTCTCTCTAACTCTCTCTCTCTCTCTCTCTCTCTCGATCTTTCTCTTTCTGCAGACTCTCAAATCCGATTTTAACCCAGTCAAAGCGGATTAACGTTAGTTAGATAAGCTAGCTAAATAACCAAGCTAACTACCTCACAGTTGACTGTTAATAAGATAGCCAGCTAGCTAACGTAGTTACAGTATTTGAAAATACAGAGAGACATGGTGGATTTTTTCCCACACAGAGACGAAAATCCGGTCAAAAACCATCAACCAAAGCTGAATTTCCCTTAAATTACACTTAATCTCAGACTCTAACAAGCTTATCCCTCGAATATCGTCGTTTTTGTTCGTTCACGACGTGTAAAATTCGTTTAAACAAACGATTAATTTCGTATCACCACGACGAGCAACGAAAAAAATTTAGCAGCTGAAGGGTTAAAGTGGAGCTCGAGGCGGCAACAGCCAGCCAATAGGAAGGCGAGCGCGCGATAGAGCTACCCTTCCTTATATGGTCATGAAAGAGACCTGGCAAAATTTCACCATTACCGGCGGTTAAAAACAGCAGATTTCTCGCTCAGGACGCGAAATATGTCGAATTAATATCAGATTCGTGCTGTTAGACGGTTCACAAGCGAGACGAGGTGGTCCCGCGCCTTATATTCATTCGCTCTCTCTCGCGTTTGCTTGAGAAGTGAAAACGCCCTGCTGCCATTTCAGGCGAGCAGGGGGAAAAATGAAGCTTCGAGCTTCAAATACAAGCGGAGCTTCGCTTAAACCAGCTAATGATGGGCTTCTAATGTCAAATGAAGCGTGTCGTTTGTGGAGATCAGTCTTCTTGTTGTTTAATAACGTACTGCTTGGGGTGGAGTGCTAGCAAGCAAATACTGAACCACCAAACCAAAAAATTGAAAGAAACAGAGAGAGAAATTTCTCATCTTTCATCCGCTCTGAGATAGGACCAGGAATATATTTCTGGGCTTAGAGACCAGCACACACACACATATACTTACACACAACCTACACACATTGTTATTCAGCTTAGTTTAGCTTGGTAATAGGGAAAAAACTCAACAAACAAACATGGTAATGAAAAATATCCAAAGCCACCAAAAACAAAACCTTAGCTAAACGCCTTCCTTTTGTTTTGACCTTGATGTCTTCTTGCTCAAGGTTATTAAGCTAAGGCTGAAGAATCATTGTCCTCAAACCCTTACATTTCATGGGGGTTGTTTTTCTTCTTCTCAAAACCAAGGATGCTAAGAACATTCTTAATGAGTATCATTTGGTGTTTTATTAGTGATATTAAGTGATAGTAGCCACCGTAGACTATAATGTTAAAAATTCAAGCTATTCAAGATTTACCATCTACATCTATGAGACTCACAAGAATAAAAATGGTCTAGGATTTGACAGCTTTACAATTCGTTTCTCACCTCATTTTTACAAGTAGAACTAGGCACACTAGTTTTATTTAAAATACAAGAATTAAATCTGAAAAAACAGTGGCAAAAAGAGTGAAAAAGAGTGGCAAGTGACATAAAATGCATTCTTGGTTTCAGGGCAGAATAAAAATACATCTGGGAACCTGGTAAAAGCATTCTTGAGTACTGTGTGACTGTAATTTGGGCAGAGAACGATGACATCTGGCAAGAACACAAGGACGCAAAAACACACAAGACTGCATTTTGAGAAACAGCCATATTGTGGTATGCATACAATTGTTTGTGCACAAAGCATCCCAAGGTGGTACACAAGATGAAAATGACTACATCCATTCAATTATTTAAGATTTTTTTTCAGGAATTTGAAATTTATCACATTTTTATATGTACCATTACATTTGTTTTTGTTAAGTGTTTAATGCAAGAAACCAATAAATCAAACAAGCATAATCAAATATATTACCATGCAATCAGTCAAGCTCCACACAACACTTAAATAACCACTGGCAAAAACAATGCTACGTATAATGTGTAAAGGCCACATGTAGCCTGTCCCCCACCTTCCCTTTTGTTTTGACCTTGATGTCTTGGCTCAAGGTTTAGTGGCTGGCATTGAGGGCTAAGGGCTAAGGTTGAGGCTGTGAGGAATTCCTGTTTTTAAACCCTCATGTTTCATGGTGCTTTGGTGTCTTCTTGCATGACCAATCTTTCTTTCCAATTTTACACTTCAAGGTAGAGCTTCTAAAATGAGTCGGTCAGGCTCCATGCCAACCTTATTTTCTGCGCACTCCCTAGGTCTTATTAAAGGTCTTATTAAATTGATCATAAGCCTCTTATTATTACCTTCTCTTACTCCTCATGCCACTGCCATTCTTGTACACAGCCTTGTCACCTCTTGATTAGACTATTGCAACTCTCTTCTCTTTGGTCTCACCAATAAAACTCTCCATAAGCTTCAACTGGTCCAGAATTCAGCTGCCCGTATCATCAGTAGAACCCCCACCTTCCATCATATCACTCCTGTTCTCCAACAGCTCCACTGGCTCCCAGTAAAGTTCCGTATCAATTACAAAATCCTCCTGCTCACCTTTAAGGCCATTCACAATCTTTCTCCACCATATCTCTCTAATCTTCTTCAGGTTGTAATTCCATCTCGTTCCCTCCGATCTTCTTCCTCCATCCACCTTACCGTCCCTACTGCTCGCCTCACCACCATGGGGAGCAGAGCCTTCAGCCGCTCTGCTCCCCAACTCTGGAACTCTTTACCACCTCATATCAGACAAATTAACTCACTCTCACAATTCAAATCCACCCTCAAAACTCACCTGTTTAAAATTGCCTATTCCATCTGATTGTTTTCCCTTTTTAACCTGTTTTTTAAATGTTGTGTAATTTGTATGTTTATTTAATGCTTATTTTGCACTTTGTAAGGTGTCCTTGAGTGACAGAAAGGCTCCTGAAATAAAATGTATTATTATTATTATTATCGTCTTCTGCCATTTCTGGTCCAAGCCAATTTTATCCAGTTCTTTTGAGAATTCCAAATAGAGAGATGATGGAATGAATCCTGGTCTGCAAAAAGAAACATTACCACAACCTCTTAAAATTAACCATCCTGCTTGCTCACTGATATGGGCAGGCAAGTGCTTGGAAAACAAAACCCTGCCCATAAAATCACTGGGTATATATACTTTATATCTATCCCATTCATTTATGAGGATATCCAAGGATGTCACTCACCGGGAGGACAGCGGATTAATAAGAAGCTCACTGTAAACAGTAATCAGGACTTTAATAACAATAATAACCATGCAGGCTTGATACAGACCCCTGATCTTGCATTTCAATAAAGCTGTCCCTGACCATGTCCAACCATGCTCCCTGATCCAAATCACCTCCTTTGGAGGACCTCCAACAGCGGCACCAGCATGCCACCAGTTATTCATAAGACGAACCTGTGTTGACCAAGATTATCTGCTCCTGGTACAAATAGGGCTTTGTATGCCTGTATTGCTGTGCTACTTCTTCCGCTTCTACTCCAAACCTATCCTTAACTAATACTACTACACAGGAATCTGCAAAATTGATCCCCAATTGGCAGCAGACTTTGTCTGACCTCGGGGAAGGGAGCACTCAAGGAGATCTTAAACTGTAACCTTTGCACAGCGTCTCCAAGTACAGACTCTCACAGGCTCTTTCACACAAAACAGGCACAGGACTTTGCTCACTGAGTGCCTGGCACCAAAGTGCCAAGAAAGAAAGAGAGAGTAAGAGAGAGAGAGAGAGAGAGAGAGAGAGGGAGAGAGCAAGAGAAAGAGAGAGAGAGAGAGTGAGGCTTCCATTGCCCAGCCAAGCGTCACATTCATCCTACCATAAAGGGATAAAGAAGAGGATTGGTTGAGAGCTGGAGGGGTATTAGGAGAAAATGTTAAGAGGGGCCTGCAGCGATTCCAACTCAGCATGGTGGGAGGTCATTATGTCCCAGTCACCTAAAAGACAGATTAAAACTGCACATGATGGGAAAGAATCTGTATGTATATTTTATTATTTTAACAGTTGATGTATTAGCTTTGTTAATTGTAATCCAGCTTCTGTAATAATGAGAGACATGTGGTTTAGTTTCTTGATACTATGTGGTGGAGGAATTTACGAATTGGAATTGATGTAAATTAATGGTCAATGATGCTACAACCTAAAATCTTTTCTTGTTTTTTTTTTGTTTTCTTTGTTCTAATTGGCACAGTAAACCATTTTAATCTTATTTACAGAATGTCACTCTCAAACATGAACAAAATGTTCAATTATTGGCACAAATATTGAACCAAAAGATTAATTTTTACTTATCCATGTCAACCATAACCTCCTCAGTTTAAAAGTCAATACAGTATAAGTCCATTCCATTCCTTTTAACCATTGGCTATAGTTAATGAGCTTTCACCCTGGTTGTTATAATCTGTGCAGCTTCCAGCTTCAATCAACTACACCCAAGTATTTTCAGCTGCAATTAAACCTTGAGCTTCTCTCACTGTCAATGTCATTATCAAGCTGGTGAGAGTGGCTGCTCAGAGGAGAGAAGACCACCCTCCAGTACCACCACATGCTGCTCTGCTACCACCCCCCCCACACACACACTTCCCATCCCTCCACCCTCCCACCCACATACCCACCCTCCCTTCCCTAGAGCAGGCAGAAGAGGGGAGGGGGGTTGGGGATGGGGATGGGGATAGTTGAGCAAGGGGGAGGGGGGCTGCTGCCACAGACAGTGCAGCTCCCCGGGGTGCAGTGGGATCCTTCAGGATTGCAGCAGAGAATCCATCAATACAATATCGAGCAGTAGCTCGGGCACTTTCCCAGCCATTTCTTTCTTTCCTTTACCATTATCACTGTATGTGTTGAAAAAACAGCAATACAGCATCACCCCTGCTATGCTCAGGCCTACGACAAAAGCAGAGCGAGGAGAACAATGGTGTTGTGCTTGCGTCGGGACACAGAGGCCTTTGAATGGTGAAACAAAAACAACATCGTCTACCTTTCAATGCCGCGGATTCCAAGAATTGCACAAGATTGAAGGCATCCCATTTCTGGTGCATGCTGTTTTTTTTTTTCCTTTCCGCTCTTCAACTGCTGACTCCAATGTCATGCAAATCGAGAGTGGCACAAGCCCCTCCGCAATCTCTTGTCTTTTCCCCTCCTCAATGGCATCTCTGGGGAGAGCTTATTTGCCTGTTTTAATTGCATTTTAATTCACACTTGCCCATCAGCAGAACAGGGGAGGCCACCCTCCCTCTTTTGCCCAGACGTGACAACAGACTACCAGTTCCTTGCTGCCAAGCGAAGGATTCATAGCGCAACCTTGAGCTGCGAGCTAGCACGGTTTTGGCCCATTCTACCAAGGTTGCCCTCCAATTCACAAACAACAAAGCAGGCGGTGGATGTGCAGGCCAGGGAGGTCGGACGGGCGAGCGAGCAGAATGATACAGATGAAGGGAAGGGAGCACCTCTCAATCAGCAACTAACAGGAGGAAAAAGAGGACACCGCAAATGCGGGCAGACAACTTTAATGTGTCGGTCTATCTATATGGAAATTCAGGAGTGCTGGATTCCTCCCGCTGCTTCTGGGGAATATGTGCGCCACCATTGGCTGGCGAGCACTGTGTGCTTCAAACAGAGATTTAAAAGATAATACAGGGCGTCTTATTTTAGATGAAAGTAGTAGTAGTACACTGGCGACTGGGGGATTGGTATTAGGTTGGGAGGAAAAGGATTTAGGAAAAGGAGTAAGAACAGAATGCTTGCTGTTGTGCTTTTTCTTCTTTTTTTTGGAAGGAAAACAATAACTTAAAACCAATCATCTGCTGTATTTACAGATCAAAAGACAATCTCCTTCTTTTCACGCTGTGTCTCTACTTGATGCCGACACTAATGCACACAATAATGGGGGCACAGGAACAACAGCAGCTCATACATACATACAACATGAAATGTGCAGGCTGTATGGGTAGCAGGCAGGCATTTGTGGGCCGTTAGCTGGCACTAAATCCTGTCACTCATCTCTTGAAGTACCTGCCATGCATGCTGTGACGCATTTAGGCCGCATTAGCTGACGGCATGCTCTTGGTACCGATTTGTCAGCAAGTATCAAAACAGGCTACAGAGAGAATTAGCTACGCGTCAGACTTAAGCATGGGGGCACAACTCTACTTATGGTAGGGATACCAGGGTGGAGCTTTTATGTTTGATGGAAACTCTTAAAATAGTCAGATTTGTGTAGTAAAAAAATGAAAATGAGTTTGATTGAGATTCAGAACTAAGCTTTTTTTGTTTGCATGCATAAAAAAGGAATTGTCCTGAGAGACATAAAGAAAAAACAATGTACTCTGTGCTCCAGCTGGTTCTTAGCTTTGCTGTATGGCTCTAGAAAAAAAACAATAATCACTACAAAATAATTTAGAATAGATTCAAAGTAAGTGGCTAGATATATACAGTCCTTGCTGTTGTTTTACCATGTGTTGTGAAAGTAACAGTTCATATACAGTACTTGCACATACTACAATAAGCTATTGTATGCTTGTTCCTGGAGGCTTCCACTTGCGTCAAAGGAGGAGCTTTATGTTTGCACTGACATGATCTCTGATGAAGTGGAACGGAGCTGAATGGAGTGTTATTTTTGCGAAATTCAAGAGGAAAAAATCACATTAGGTAACCTGTCATGTGTTACACTGAGCATCTAATCTTTATGGCATAATTCCATCCCAGCGTATTGCACATGCCAGTGGCTGATGGTTATTTAAGAGGAAGATTATGGATTTTGAACTTAATGGTAAATCAATAAGGCAGTCTATAGAACACCGGCTCTGAAACCGAGACCAAACACTGAAGGATCTCGAATGAACAAAATGTAACAACCTTAAAAAAAACTCAGACAAATAACAGCAGAGTTTTTTATGTCAGACTGGTACTCCGCAGCGATCAATTGCGTCGGTGCAGAAGTGAATTTCCAGGATCTAAAGCCGCTCGGGGGATCTGGGGGTCCGCAGTCTCACGTAAATCAGTGTGTGACTGATGTAGGGAGCAGACTCACAGCTCCGTCCCGGGACAAATGCCTCCAGTATCTCTGCGAGGCACAGAGTGAAGGTGTTTTGGTTGGCTCTGTGCTTGTGTACGTGCGAGTGCATTTCTTTCCCATGACGAACGCCTCCTGTCAGCAGTCCTTTGACATCAGGTTCCGGTAGCTAGATTTCCACTCCTGTGGGCAGACAGAGAGAACTGATAATCAAGCGTAATTTATGGATTCCGAAGGATGGAGGAAGTGGAGGCAACAGAGTGGGGGAATGGTGCTGGCAGGTTGACATGTGCACACACACATACAGTACATACACAAATACACACACTTACACCCTGTCAGGACATGTGTGTGCACATGTGTCTCATATGCATTATTATATTACAAAGATGTAAAGATCAACTGCCAGATTCACATTGTGTTATTATATATACACTAATATATGCATTATGATGTTAATTATTAAATACAAATTATGTAAATGACAATGTTTTTTTTCCAGTTATATTTGTGTGTCTGTGTAAGTATGTACATATACAGCTCTGGAAAAAATGAAGAGACCACTTCACTTTCTGAATCAGTTTCTCTGATTTTGCTAATTATAGGTACATGTTTGAGTAAAATGAACATTGTTGTATTATTCTATAAACTACAGACAACATTTCTCCCAAATCCCAAATAAAAATATTGTAATTTAGAGCATTTATTTGCAGAAAATGAGAAATAACTGAATTAACAAAAAAGATGCAGAGCTTTCAGACCTCAAATAATGCAAAGAAAACAAGTTCATATTTATAAAGTTTTAAAAGTTCAGAAATCAATATTTGGTGGAATAATCCTGGTTTTTAATCACAGTTTTAATGCATCTTGGCATGTTCTCCTCCACCAGTCTTACACACTGCTTTTGGATAACTTTATGCCACTCCTGGTGCCAAAAATTCAAGCAGTTCAGCTTGGTTTGATGGCTTGTGATCATCCATCTTCCTCTTGATTATATTCCAGAGGTTTTTAATATGGTAAAATCAAAGAAACTCATCATTTTTAAGTGTTCTGTTACTTTTATCCAGAGCTGTATATGTGTGTATGAACAGCCACATCCAAATTATATTATCGCATTGTAATATACATTACAATTATAATTTAATAGTTGTAATATGTGATGTTGTAAAATTATAACCATTGTAAATTGAAATGTATAGCTGTGCACGTGTGAGTATATATTTACTCTCTTTCTCTCTCTCTCTCTCTCTCTTTCTCACACACACACACACACACACACACATATCTGTAAAAACATTGCAGTTTACATAAATTAAACTAATTAAAAAATAACTAAATACAAAAAAATATAAAGCATAATAAAACAATACTTTTATTTTAATTAGATTTTATTTACCTTTTTTGTTTACCTTGTAATTTGAACACACAGACTGTCCCTTACACTGTGTCTTAATGAATGGACCAAGAATATAAATTCTCCAAAATGACCTGAAATATACTATTTTTACAGTGGCTTTCTGTTGACATTAGGAAGGTTTTTTTTCTCTCACGTAAAGTTGCTGTTTTGGAGATACATGTTTTTTTCATTGGACATACGTTATGAAAAGTGAAGTTAATATGATATCACACCACCAATAGTGCACTGTATATACACACACAATAGATAATACATATAAAACACACACACATTTATTTATATTTTGTCATGCAGTCAGTTCATTGTGGTGCTGCTGCTGTCATCTGGTCTGCAGGTAGGTATGTGTGTGTGTGTGTGTGTGTGTGTGTGTGTGTGTGTGTGTGTGTGTGTGATAACCTACATGTAGTAATAATAATAATCCTCCTATCTTCATTTTTTACAGCTGTTTCATCCACATGTTTCATTCTATGCTCAGGCTGAAATCTCTAAAGCAAGAAAGGCTATAGATCTCTCACATTTCTCTCGCAGCATTTTTCCCTCCTCCTGCCTCCCTGCAGATCAGACGACGGCAGCAGCACATTGAACTGATCGACTGCATGACTCAGGTGTGACGCAAAATGCTGCAACATATCTATTGTTCTCCGCTCTGCTTCCACAGAACTCAGTGCCTCCCCTGAGCTACAGCGCGTTCTCTCAAACACCCAGAGCACAGGCCGAGGCCTCTGCGGCTGATTGATTCTACACCACACAATCTCACAACAAAAGAACTGTGCTAGCAGCACAAATGCCTCTGTTTCATTCATGTTACATTACCTTCACATTTACTTCTTTAGATGATGCTTTTATCTCAAATTATCTAAAAAAGGCTTCTTTAAGACTCACTGTGTGGTAGTGTGAGTCTTGCGGTTTGGAGGAACCTCGTTTAAATAGCAGGCTGTAGTGGGAATGATGGAGTTCCGCAACAGACGTGAGATCTCAATGGGTTTAGTTTTATTTTCTTTACAAAAATAATAAACAGTATACTGACATTTACATTTTTTGCTCAGGATTAGCTGGAAGAAGTGGCTAGAGCTACCACTAGCTAGACAGAACAGTAAGACATACGCAGTCCATAGCAGAGTCCCTCGAGCTCATCAGCTCGGTAAGTTAACATTTCTTTTCTTCTTTTTTTACAGGTCAACTGAAACCCCCCTGCACCAGAGATTTCCCCAAGCCCACTCAAGGCTACAAAGCTGGGTGGCCTGCGCGCTGCCACTCCCTAAGGGACACAGGTAAGTATAAGAAGTGTTTACGAGTTTTTGTGTGTGTACAATAAAAATGTCTGTTATGTACTGGTGATGGGTAGGAGTAGCCTACCTTATCACACACTGTATTATACATTGTATCTTTAGGATACAAGAAGGGCAAAGTTAATAAGCTATAATTACAATATTAACTATCCTATTATGTGTGGGGTCAAAGGTTTAACACCTTTTAAATAAGCAGTTAATATCATTTTATTTAATTCATATTTAGTGACTTTTTCTAATTTAATGAGGACAACTGGGTACACATAACATGAATGTGGTTTTCTGTGTCCTGTACACATTTTGTGTACATCAGTGTTGTTTGGGGTCAATTTGACCCCAGGCTGATTTAGCTGCATTAAAGAATATTAGAATTTTACACACATTTGTGTTGAATGATGAAAGGGTCGCAATGAGGTGCAAAAACTTTAGAGCCCTAAAATAACATAATTATAACTGTATTAGTGTAAGAAACACTGATAGTTCACGTGACAGGGGGGCGGGGAAAACACACAAGAACTCTCACAAGAAATTTCCCATTCTGTGGAGCAATATATATTGTTCCTGCAAACATATTGAAGGTTCACACAACATAGTGGTAATGCAGATGTATAAAAGGTTTAAATATAAGCTTTTAAACCAGTTCCCTTGGTGCTCTGTTTGCTCTCTCTTTCTGCTCTCTCTCAGCTAAAAATCACATCTAAGAAAGGTTTTCTCTTAGTGAGGTTTGACTCTGAGGAAGATCCTGATTACATGAGTGGGGGGATCTAGAAACAAACAAATATAGCATGTGACATAAACTTGTTATTATTATATAATCATTTTCTGTATTTTAAATAGCTGGGGTCAAACTGACCCAAAACATATAAAATACAGTAAATTAAAGTTAATAGGAGGGTTAATATGAAAAAGGGTAGAACACCCACAACGGATGCCTTTACATACAAAATTATGAACATTAATTTGAAAAATTCATGTAATGCACCCTGTAATCAAAGTCAGTCAGTAACAGATGCGGTAAATAATGTGATGTTTCTGAGGCTGGTAACTCTCATCAACGTATCCTGTGCAACAGAGGTAACTCTTAGTCTTCCTTTCCTGGGGCGGTCCTGATGAGTGCCAGTTTTATCATCACATTTTTATGGTCTTTTCAGTGATTGCACTTGAGGATACTTTCAAAGTTCTTGACATTTTTTTGATTGACTGACCTTTATTTCTTAAAGTTTTTTTAAACTTTATTTTTTTAATTAGTTGAGTAGTTCTCGCCATAATATGGATTAGAACATTACTCAAATAGAGCTATTCACTGTATACCAACTCTACCTCTACACAACTTTACAACTGAGTTCAGCACAGCTGTTAACTGAAAGTCTAAATTCCAGGAGACTCTACCTCATAAAGCTGTCATCTAAGCAAGAGGTACTTACTTTAAAGAATCTAAAATATGAAACATTGTTTGGGTACCACTTTAAAATAAGGCTCCCTTATAAAGGGTATAAATAATTAAAAAGTTTTAATGATTATAAATTAAGTTGTAAATATTTAAAAAACATTAGTAAGCACTTACAACACATAAATAGAAATAGAAAGAACAGCAGTGAAAATAACTTTTTTTAACATATCTAATAAAATAATATAGAAAGTCAGTTTAGTCATTTATTATGTTATTATAGTTAGATAAATACAGTTATTAACAGATATGTTAATGTTAAATGATGGAAAAGACAAAGTAAGATAAGCTTCTAGTAAAATCTGAGGTTTAACAGCAAATGTGCTGTGTTGTTACTGCTTATTAATGGTTTATAACCTAAATAATAACCATTTATAAAGTCCTTTGTAAACTTTATTAAAGGAGCCCCTTATTTTAAAGCCGTACCCTTTTTGTTTACTAAATAATTCCAAATAATAAATTGCAATGCAGAAAATTAAGGAAATTAAAAAAAAGAATTTAAAGTGTGTTAATTGTAATTATTGGTACTATATATTGATTATTTTTTACTAGCTCTGCTTCAAAATGAACATTTTTCAAATCATTTAAAAATTTAAATCAATTAATTGTGTAAATGTGTGATAGGAATCCTTCCTTTCAAGCTTTAATACTATCAAAGCAATTTACAAATGTCTCCGTTTGTGTTTGATCTCTCTAAATGCTAGCAGATAGTCTGTAAACGTTCCTTTTCTCTCTAAAGCATCAATACCCAACCAAATAAAACAGATCAATTCTGACTGATGATCAAAGTGGATTTTTTTCATTCTTTCTTCTTTTTCTTCTAACAGGCATCTGACTGATAAAGACTGATAGAGAGTCCTCATCTAAATATATGATTAACCCCCCCCCCCCCCCCTCTCCTGCCAGTAGCTAGCAGAGCTGTCACACGCTGCCAAAGCAACACATCAGTCAGAGGCAAGCAGGTCAGCGTGTCTGTGAAAAAGCTTGACATGACAAACTGACCCTGGTCACCTTACCGTATCCTCTCAATCAGCCTCCCCGGCACTCGCTGAGATACTGCGGGAACCCAGCCCACATTCATCTTCCTGAACTCAGAGCCAGAGTGAGTCACTTCAGTAAAATAGATAAAAATATATAGATCTTTATAATGCAGTTTTACTAGTAAAAACTCTCATTTCAGATATCAGCTGTGAAATATTTACTAGTTATAATAATCAGATCTGCATTGACTTACATGGAATTTTAATCTTTATTCTATTCTTTTTATTAACAGATCTACTTTTGTGCTACTAAATGCTCCAGTTATAGATATGTATAATTATTTTATTTCTAATAAAATGATAACTAAAATATCTTAGACAAGTAAGCCTAAAATGACCCCAGTGATACAAACCATAATCAGATTTTACTGGTTAAACTCAAATCACATATCTCTTACATGGAATTTTACTCTGTTATCTATAATTCATATCTATAATTACAATTATTATCTACATATCTACATTTGTAGTACTACTACACACTCCAGTTATAGATATGTATACTTATTTTATTACTAGTAAAAAAGTATTTGCCAATTCATATAATGCACAAGGTAACGAATGCCTGTTCATAACAGATACTGTACATAATCTAAATTGAAATATCAGAAATGTGTTTTTCTAATATGATATATATATATAAATATATTGATATTACAGTTTTTCTCCATTGCTTTGGCTCATTTTTTGAAACTGAGATGACATTCTCAAAATAACATGGACAAATTCCCAAACTAACTTGCAGTTTCTCATAACAGAATGGCATTTCTCATTGCTTTCATCACATTTCAAATGCTTTGTACATGTCTCAAGCACTTAGTACATCTTTGCAAATGGTTTTGTACAAGTAGCCTACACTTAACACAATCATCCTACATTTAGTACATTTTCCAAAAGAATGCATCTTGTTGATCTATCTTAATTGGTTAGTTCTCAGTGTAATGGTTGTTCTCTCCAAAACATGTCAGCACAATTTCATCATATAAGTCATCATCTGCAGAATAGTCTGCTCAATTCTCAAAATGAATTAAGAAATTGTAATACAATACAGAACACATATTTTGGAACATTTCATAAATTCATTACAATCAGGTGAGTAGGTAACAGGTGAAAGCAGGTTTTGACGAAAATGAGTGTCCCACATTACTGGTGACCAATCCATCAGTTTGTTGTCTATTATTTTGAATGCTGGCATTGCTCTATATACAGTGGATATAAAAAGTCTACACACCCCTGTTCAAATGCCAGGTTTTTGTGTTGTAAAAAAATTAAATCAAGACAAATAATTTCATAACTTTTTTCACATTTAATGTGACCTATAACCTGTACAATGCAATTGAAAAACAAACATAAATCTTTACAGCGAAAAAATATAAAACAAAAAACTTAAAATCACCTGGTTAAATACATATAACTAATACTTTGTTGCAACATCTTTTGCATTTATTACAGCACTCAGTCTTTTTGGGTAGGAACCTATCAGCGTGACACATCTTGATGTGGCAAAATTTGCCCACTCTTCTTTGCATAACTGCTCAAAATCTGACAAAATGTGAGGGCATCTCCTGTGCCCAGCCCTCTTCAGATTACCCCACAGATGTTCAATGGGATTCAGGTCTGGATTCAGGCTGGGCCATTCCAAAGCCTTAATCTTATACCGCTGAAGCCATTCTTTTGTTGATTTAGATGTGTCCTTTGTGTCATTGTTGTGCTGAAAGATGAAGTTCCTTTTCATCTTCAGTTTTCTACCGAAGGTTTTTGCCAATACTGACTGGTATTTGGAACTGTTCAAAATTCCGTCCACCCTGAATAAAGCCCCAGTTCCAGCTGAAGAAAAACAGCCCCAAAGTATGATGCTGCCACCACCATGCTTCACTGTAGGTATGCTGTTCTTTTCGTGACGAGCAGTGTTGCTTTTGCGCCTAATATACCTTTTGGAATTATGTCCAAAACGTTTAACCTTGGTTTCATTAAAACATAACACATTTTCCCACATGCGTTTGGTAGATATCAGATGAATTTTTGGAAAATTAAGTAGAGCTTAGATGTTTTCTGGATGTTTGTTTTGCACAGACATATGAAGAAGTCGGCAGATTGTTGTCACATGTACTACACAGCCAGTACTTGCCAGAAATTCTTGCAGCTCCTTCAGTGCTGCTGTCGGCCTCTTGGCAGCCTCCTAGACCAATTTTCCTTTTGTCTTATCATCAATTTTTGTCAAATGTCTTGTTCTTGGTAATGTCTTGTTGTGCCATGTTTTCTCCACTTGATGATGACAGTCTTCAAAGTGTTCCATGGTATATTTAATGACTTTTGTAGCCTTCACTTGACTGATATCTATGAATAATGAGATACCTCTGATGCTCTGGCATCTCTTTGTGGACCATGGCTTGTGCTGAAAGATGTGGCTACAAAAATATCAGGACAAGCCTACTAGAACAGTTAAACTTTATTTGGAGTTGATCAGAGGCACTTTAATTGTTGACAGGTGTGTGCTGACTCCAATTTAAAGTGAGTTTGAAGGTTATTGGTTAAATTTGAACACAGCAACACCCCTAGTTATAAAAGGGTGTGCACACTTATGCAACCTCAATATCTCAGTTGTTTATTTTTACTTCACCTCCCTGAAAGATTTCTGTTTGTTTTTCAATTGCATTGTACAGGTTATAGGTCACATTATAGGTAGAAATTATTTGTCTTATTGTAATTTTTTTCCATCACAAAAACCTACCATTTGAACAGGGGTGTGTAGACTTTTTCTATCCACTGTATACATCTTGGCCTGGTGCTAGTTCTTTGATGCTAGTCCTGTGATTATATAACAATGATATAGTCCTGTGATGATATAATGATTATATAGTCCTGTGGCGATCAGTGTAGAGGATGGCTCAGGCATTCTTCCCACAGTGCATTGCTAAAGAACATATCAGATGCAATGTTGATGAGAATTTATGGCCAAACAGACTGCAGCGGATGGATGGCCAGGAAGGTGATGGAGAGAGGGGAGTGACACAGAGTAGTCAGAATGTTACTGTATTGCATTTGTGATGCTTGACTATTTTTTTACCTACTGTAATGTATTTTGTTTTGTTTTTGCAGGTTTTTGTAATTTGTATACATAGTATATTTGATACATTTTCCTTAGTATTTTCTTTTCTTTCTACCTACAGTAATGTGTAAAAATGTACTTGTAAATAAAAATAGTTACAATTTCCTCAGCAGAAAGAGTGCAGTGTGTGTGGTGTGAACATTGTATTCCTTTAGCTAGACCTCTGCCATAAAGACAAAACATCTAAGCATTTTGACTTGCAGTACTTACACAATGCCAAAGGGACAATGCATTTTGGGGGCACTGATGATTTGTGTGAGAAAGGAAATCAGTTTTGACACATGGGTAAACTGTTTTTGGAGCGATATGAGCAGTGATGAGGATCCATGTAGTTTTGCTGCACCGTCCAGTTTATTTTGACAGATGGACAAAATTAATGAAAATGTGCCAAAGCAATTGAGAAGGATCTATGCCATTTTTATGGTACTGACTATTTATATGGGAGAAAGACTTCATTTTGAAGCAAGAATGAACGTTTTGGGAGACATATGACATTTTGCTGGTTATCTGAAGTGTTGTGAAGAACTGTAAGTCTGTTTGGCCAATTTACCTTATAGTTATAGGAATGTCATCTCAGTTTCAAGAAATGAGCCAAACCAATTGAGAAAAACTGTAAATTACTATCTTCATAAAAAATAAAGACATCACTGTAATATAGACTAGTTAGCGACAATCAGATTTTACAAAATTAAAAAAAATACAGATCTCTGCAATATAGTTGCTAATAATACTCATATTCCCAGGGCCACATATATAATTAATTGTTTACTAGTAAAAATCCAGTTTACAGATATCTATAATTACTTTTTTGGTAAAAGAAATTGTATTTCCAGAAATCTACGCTGAAATTAGGCTTAACTATGATTAGTCATTTTAGATTAAAACAACAAGCCAAAATCCAATTTTACCGATAAAACGCCAATTAAAATCTCTGTAATTCGATTTTACTACCAGAAGTTTCTTATATTACAAGGACCACATATAAATAATGTAATTTTGACTAGTTAAATGTTACCATTGATTTAAATAGAAATTTTACACTCTCTTATCTGTGATTATTTTTATTTTTTTGTAAAAGAAGTAAGCTATGTTGAGCTATGTATAATTACATTTGTATTAGCTTAAATGTTAATTTCTGATATTTACACTGTAAGTCCTTGTCAGCATATCTGTAAATTAACTATACCTATAATGTAGTTTAGAGTAGCTGTAATGTGTGATTTTAGACCCCCCCCAAAACAGTTTGATTAGTAATAATAATAATATTAATTGATATAGTTTTTACCAACCATAATTACAGTGTAGATAGATAACTTGAATCACAATTTCTACTAGTAAAGGTAATTTACTAAAATATATTTTAACCCTTATATTGTGTTAGAAAGCTGTTTACACCTGTGGTGTTTGCGGGTCAATTTTGACCCGTGATTTGAAAATGCTTGAAAATGCTTAAAATCACCAGTTTTCTTCCAATATTGTTTTTCAACTCATTGTTGGCTTAGTATACATTCATATAAATGGAACCAGTGTGGGAAATTTCTTTAGTTGGCTCCACAGACAGTGTTTTAAAAAGTACCACTCGTTTTTGAATGCAAAAACTATTTAAATTCACAAAAAATATTTGTCATACTTATAGACTGAGTAATTAGAAACTGTAAATGTGTTATAGACCTATATTAGAGTACACCTACCAAAGAAAAAAATAATATTATTTAAAATTATTAACAATAGTGACATCTTTGGTGTTTCGGGTCAAAACTGACCCGCATAGATAAATAGTAGGATAAAGACAACAAGTGTTCAAATTTCTTTCCATAAAACCAACTTTTATTTAACCATACCAATTAACCAAGCAATTTAACTTTAACAAATGAACAATGACCAACAACAGTGTGTGTGTGTGTGTGCGCCTGCATTAACCATAAACTGAACATTGAAAAATAATATGATGTTAGTGCAGGTGAGTCACTCTGAATGAACTTATGAACTTATGAACCATGAAACTTAGCATCAGAAACTTTAACTGTGTGTGTGTGTGTGTGTGTGTGTGTGTTCAAATGCATGAATCACAGTATTTGATGGTTACTGTGTGCTCCGCGCAAATGAATTTCTTGCATGTGTGGCAAGTGGTGTTGGACTTCCTGTCCTTGTTGGCGGGGCAGGACTGGCACCTCTTCCTCTTGCTGCTCCTGGAATCTCCTCCCTGGTTTGTATCACAGGATGATGATGTGAGTGTTGGCTGAAGCCCTTTCACCAAACGAACAGACGCTTCGGTTCGGGGCAGCCTCTTTCGTCTTTCGATATAGGGAGAAACCAGAGACTTGCCCAACTCCTCCAGAAAAAGCCTCCTCTTGAAAGGTTTTTCTCCATTCCATCCTGGATCTATTTCAGTCCACACTACATATGCGTTGTATGCCGAAACGTCCAGCATGTTGTAGAACACAACCATTGGCCACCTTTTTGTCCCCCGCTTGCATGTGTATGTGCCGGTGACCTTGTCCAGGTTGTCAACACCACCTTTGTTCTTGTTGTAATCCAGGATCATGTCTGGCTTCTTGTCCTCCCTACTGCTCACACCAGCATCCCTGTGGAGAGTTGACATCAGAATGACATTTTTGTTCTTTTTGGGACAGTAGGAGACAACTGTGGTTCTTTCTGAGAATGCAAACTTGGATGAGAGAGGAGCCCTGTCTTTCGTTCCAAGAAGAGCTAAGGGAAGCTCAGGTTTGTTCTTCCTGACTGTTCCCACCATCGTCAGCTTCCTCTTTAGAAGCTCTTGCGCAAGGTCATAGGAGGTAAAAAAATTATCACAAGTTATGTTGTGCCCCCGAAGACCCTTGGTCATGTCCAGGACGACCCGCTTGCCCTGGTTCTTCTCTGGCACTCCGGTGGCAGATTTTCCGGTATATATTTGCATATTCCATGCATAGGCAGTTTTTGCATCACAAGCTGCCCATATTTTGATCCCATATTTTCCAGGCTTGCTTGGCATGTACTGCCTGAAGGGACAGCGGCCTCTGAAAGGGACTAGCCGTTCATCCACTGTCACCTCTGGCCCAGGATTGTACACAAAGGGTAAATTTTCCACCCATTTGTCCCAAACCTCCCTGATGGGAGCAAGCTTGTCATTCTCACGACGAGCAACTCTGGTCTCCCTGTTGTCAAAACGTAGCACTCTTGATAACACATGAAAGGCTTGAAGGGACATTGTGGCACGAAAAATAGGGCGTCCTGACTCACTATCCCATAAGCTGGCCGTAGCTTCATTACAGGATCTGTACACCCCCGCAAGAAGCAACAGTCCCATGTGCGCATCTAGCTGTGTTTTGTCCATCTCCGTCCAGCTATCACCAAACACTCTTCTCCCTTCCATGTTGGTCATCTCAAGTAGGATACTCTGAATAGGTCGTGGAAAGAACAGTTCAAACGTTGACTTGATGTCTTGGGCGTGTGACACAGCGTATCTAGTAGGCCCTGGAGTCATTCTGAGGATGTTTTCCATCGGTGCCCTGGCTTGGGTTTGAGGAGGGCTTGATAACCATGAAATGTCACCTTTTTTTGACTTGAAGACCTCTCCTTGAGCATCTGTGACATCTGGGTCCTCCTCATCAGATGTTTGGTCTTGTTCAGGGTCATACTGAACATCATCCTCCTCCTCAGACACATCCTCCTCAGCTTCACTTCCCTCTCTCTCCTCAAGATCACCATCATTACCAAAGATATGATCTAGCACCTCATGAACAGAATACCTTTTGCTCATGTTGACTGATACTCCTACAGAATTCAACTAATAATATCCCACCCAAACCCTCTTTATATGTGCCAATGTTTGTTTATAAACAATGTATCAATATGCTGTGAGAAAGTTTTAGTTCACGTGGGGGTTGGTGTTTGTGTGTGTGTGTATGTGGGCCAATGTTTATAAACAATGTATCAATATGCTGTGAGAAAGTCTTAGTTCACGTGGGGGGTGGTGTGTGTGTGTGTGCCTGTATGCATTTTCTATATGTCTCTGTGTCTGTGCATGTGAAAGAAGCCTGTGTGTGTGGGCCATAATTGGGCATATTGGGCCACAATTGATCCTCAGAGCAACCCATAGCTTTAAGGTGATGCATAAAACAGCCAGTAGTCTCTGCCGGGTCATTTTTGACCCGTAACACCACAGATGTAACTTTTTTTTTTTGAGACCTTTAGAATTTACTAAAATGGTAAAAATGTATATTTCTACATTCAATCAGGTGTGTCTGAGGATTAGATGAAGCCTCATTCCAGAACAAAAAAGCAAATGGTAATTTTTACACATTTAAACTTGAAAACGGGTCAATTTTGACCCGAACACAATAGAAGGGTTAAAGAATCTGTAACTGTAAAAGTAAAAATGGAGTTATAGTTAAGAGAGAGTGAAATTTCATGTGAAAATCAATGGTAACATTGGTTGACTAGTCAGAATTTCGTTAAGCATATCTGATCCTCGCAATATGTCTAGTTAGAATACATTTATTACTGAGTAGATCTGATATTATTATTTGTAAAAATTTCACAGTTGATCTCTGAAATAGTGAAATCTGTTTTCCGATTTTACCGATTAAAACTACATATTTGTGTTTAATTTTAGGCTGAAACAGCTTGACATTTAAAACATGAATGACTTCAACAAGGTTCCTGGTTCTAAGATTGGGAAAAAATAAATAAATTGTTGGAGATCTTTAGACTTTCTAGGAAAACCTTTAACAATGTTTTTTCAGCCTCATATAAGTCATTTACAAATTTGGTCCAGAACTGTAATAGTTTTGCTGAAAATTGAGAGTGGAATAATGAGTTTTAAGACTGCAGCTTAGATAGATAGATAGATAGATAGATAGATAGATAGATAGATAGATAGATAGATAGATAGATAGATGGATGGATGGATGGATGGATGGATGGATGGATGGATGGATGGATGGATGGATGGATGGATGGATGGATGGATGGATGGATGGATAGATAGATAGATAGATAGATAGATAGATAGATAGATAGATAGATAGATAGATAGATAGATAGATAGATAGATAGATAGATAGATGATGGCTTGAGGATAAAAAACAGTTTTTAAGGCAGCTTTTCCTGGTTTTCATAGCCCTGTATCTCCTGCCTGATGGTAATAGATGGAAGAGACAATGTCCAGGATGTGATATATCCTGTGTGATGTCTATGGCTTTTTGGCAGCATCGGGAGGTGTATATTTGATCTAGAGTGGGGAGGGTACAGTCAATTGTTTTCCCCGCTGACCTTATGACCCTGTGAGCTTCTATGACCTTTCGAGCTTCATCTTCTTGTTTCTGGATTTTGAATAAAACTAAATGTGAACCATGCAGCGACCTTATTGGCCCGAAAACAGCTTTTAACTATTCTTCTCCTTTTCCCTGTTGGCATAGTTACTGCTCTTCAAAGGTGGGTGGAGTGGTTTAAACCTTTACTTCAGTCCAGCAGTGGAGGAATGAATCAAGTAAAAAAAAGACATTTCCTAGAATCAACTCCCACAAGTCACAAGTCCAACAGCAAAAGCTCAGAAAACCAAAGCTAAATAAGCTAACTTCTTACTACATCCAGCATCTTACAGCACAGACACGGTCTTTAGTCCGATGAAATTGACCTATTTTTAATTCTTAAGTCTTAGGTTAAAATTAAATGATTAACCTCAAAATCTCATCAGAACAGGTGTAACCAATCATAGATTTAATATAGACGGTTTTATCAGTGTGGCACAATTATATTACATAGAGTAAAAAATAAATAAATATAGAATAAATGTCAATAACTAAAATGTAACTGATTAAAATTGTGTTTCACTACTCAGATCTGCACTACATCCATTTCCATATATACTGTAGAAAGAAATATAAAAATAAATGAGCACCCTTTAAATGTATTTTTATCACATAACTAATTATTTAATTATCAGTGGTTTAAGTTAAAAAAAAGTTAAAAAATAAAATAGTTTCTGTCTTTTAGAAATAAAAGTATCCTCAATTGTAGATATGATGAAACTGGCCCTCATCAGGACCTCCCCTTGAAAAGAAGAGCAGGAGTTTACATCCTATAACCCCGGCTTCAGCTCCGTGCACCGCCATTACTATACTGAAAATAACACACACACACACACACACACACACACACATATATATATATATATATATATATATCCTGGTGCAGGCTGCTACACTATGCGTAGTCTATGTATATATATGTCTATGACATTATTAATACAAATATGGCAGCGCACAGAGCTGAAGCTAGCATTATAGGATGTAAACAGAGGTTTTTAATAAGCTTAATAAGCTTACTTTTAAAGTTTTTAATGCCTCGTTTTAAATGTCAGAGCTTTTCGGATTCTAGCAAGGAGGTGTGGAGCTACTTTGAGCTGGATAATGGTGTAAAAAGCTATTTATTGGGGCAAATTATGCCAGTCTGAAGGGTGTTTGGACAAACTGTTGGACAGACTCCTGGATCTCTGAACGCTGTGGGAGAACAGAGGTGTCCTATTCATCAAAGGTAAGTACTATTTATCATATTTTACTACATCAAAAGTCCATTTTACAGTTCTGCTTTAAACCAACACAAACATTTACACTGCCTGGCCAAAAAAAAAAGTAAAGTAAATGATGTGGGGTTGATGCTGCAGTTGGTCTGCAGGTCTAGGTTCAGCAACAGTATGTGCTGAAAGAATGAGGTCAGCTGACTACCTGAATATACTGAATATAGAGCAGGTTATTCCATCAATGGATTTTTTATTCCCTGATGACACGAGCATATTCCAAGATGATAATGCCAGGATCCATGGGTCTGGAATTGTGAAAGAGTGATTCAGGGAGCATGAGATCATCATTTTCACACATGGATTGTTCACCACAGAGTCCAGATCTTAACCTCATTGAGAATCTTTGTGATGTGCTGGATGGAGAAGGCTTTGTGCAGTGGTCAGACTCTACCATCATCAATGCTGCTGCAAGATCTTGGTGAAAAATGAATGCAACACTGGATTTAAATAAATCTTGTGTAAGTATCATAAAAATAATACAAGAAAAGTGTAGGAAATTGGCTTTTTAAAGTCAAGGCATCTCCACTGGCCGACCATCAGAGTAAGACATTATCTCAGACCCTGACGGTTTTAATCTTCTGGGCCTGATTTGATTTGGCTTCAGCATGACCATGACCATGATGTTTCTCACCATGTTCACAAGGGCCCACCATCCACTGTAGCTGATGCTGTTATTTGTGGAATGTTGCAGGCATTCGTGTCATGTGTGCAGACGACGGTTTCGGCTTTCACGTGTGTCTCTCTCGACCTGCACGTGTCCTCGAAGGTGACAGAGAAGAGGAAGAATGGTGTGGAGGAGCGATGATGATGACAATCACGCTCTTCAGATTACAGGGCAGGTTATCATTCCTTCACACTGGCTGACTCGTATATCCTCCAACCCGGGGAACAAGAACATCCTTCATTATATCAGCATCATCAGTATGCTGGTAAAACACACAGCACTGTGTTTATTTGATATGGCTGAAAGATTAGCTGCTTTTATGACTTTAATAAAAAAAAGCCTAGGTTTTAATCAGACCTACGATCAGACAAGCATTATAAGAAATGCTACTGTAGAGGAAACCAACAGTCCAATGCAATGAATACTGTATAGGGTGGCGTGAAAAAATATTTGCCCACCTGGAGGTTTCTTGTGTTTTTGCTTATTTGTCATACTGATATTTTTGGGATTATCAAACAAACTTTAATATCAGACAAAGATAAGCTGAGTAAATATATATATTAAAAAAATTAAAAAACTATTCAAGCCAATCTAACCCTGTGTGAAAAAGTGTTTGCCCCTAAATACAGTGTAATAACTTGTTTGTGCCACTCTTGGCAACAACAACTAACAATCTCTGTGAACAAATTTTATTTCACTCTTCTTTGCAGAATTGTTTTAATTCACCCACATTAGAGGGTTTTTCAGCTCGAACATCCTGTTTAAGATCATGCCCCAATGTCTCAATCAGACTTTGACTAGGCCACTCCTTTTTTAAGCCATTCAGAGGTGGACTTGTTTGTGTGATTTGGATAATTGTCCTGCTGCAGAACCCAAGTACACCTGACGTCAAAAACAAATGGCCAGACATTCTCGTTCAGTATTGTCTGGTAAACAGCAGAATTCTTGGTTCTATCTATTAAGTGAAACCTGCAGTTCTTTTCTGCTCTGGGTTCTTTTGTGACCTCCTGGATGAGTTATCCATGCCCTTTTGGAGTAACTTGTGTTCCATGTTTTCTCCATTTGTGAATGGAGAATGGTCACTGTGGTCCGCATGAGTCCCAAAGGCTTAAAAATGACTTTGTTATTTCATCTGTTTTTGAATTTTCTCAGATTTCAGCATGGTGTGTCGCTTTTTGAGATCTTTTAGCTGCTTCATGTTGTCAGACAGGTTCTATTTAAGGTATTTCTTGATTCTACAAGTCTGAAAGGCCTGGTTGTGGTTAGTAGTGAAATTGAACTCAGCTTTCCAAAAAGTGTGAATAATCACAGTTAATTTATTGGGGGGGCAAACACTTTTTTACAAAGGGCTAGATTGGTTTAAAAAGTTTTTTTTAAACTATTAAAAAGCTTATATTTGTCTTATATTAAAGTTTGTTTAATAATCTGAAAAATGTAAGTATGACATAAATGGAAAAAACTAAGATTTGTACAGATGCAGCTCAGTCGGGGTACTTTGGACACTTAAATCAGATTTCATTATGCCTTTTGTGTCAATAACAACCAGATACACAACAAAAACTTCATCAAATCCAGAGTAATAGAAGTGCAGAGTCTAATAAAAACAATGGAAGTTAGTTACTGACCCCAACGTCCATCCTATAGTTTTCAGATATTACTTATCCTGTGCAACAGAGGTAACCCCTGGTTCTCCTATCGTGGGGCGGTCCTGATGAGTGCCAGTTCCATCATAACATTTTGATGGTCTTTGCAACTGCACTTGTGGATCTTTTAAAGTTCTTTAAAAGTTTTTTTTCTTTACTTAATTGAGTAGTTCTTGCTATTATATGGATAAGAACATTTCTCAGATAGAGCTATTCCCTGTATACCAACAGAAAATCTGATTTCTGTGTAGTCTGAGGTGTTATAAATATGATAATTAGTCATTAAGTCTTAAGATAAAGACCCGCATACAGTAACAGAAACATTAGAAAAAAGAACAGATGTTGGAAATCTAAAGTAAAGGCAGTGAATCTTCCTGAAGTGTTAAGAGGCTCTAAACAATAACAGCATGGCTCTTGAAGTCTTGTGACCTGCAATGAATGCAAATGCGGAGCTAAGTGAAGGTATGAGGGGAACAGAGAGCCGCGGTTACGCTCTAACCTCAAATAGCTTTTTGAGTCATTGTGAAACACGACTGAAATGACAGCGTACAAAGGTGAGTCATAGGTATGACGCACTTGTCATAGGATGCACGGATGAAAATGTTTTCAGTCTCTGTTTAGCGTGCTCTGAATCACTTCTGTTCATACCACAATAACATTCAGCTGTAATGCAGTGATGGCTTTATCAGATTATTCACCAGGATTCTTAAAGCGGCAGTCTTTAAAGCAGCAGTGCGTAATATTTTTTCTTTTAAATTGAACACAGTAGTATTTCTGAGTTGGGGGAGGGAAAGAAAATGTTGCAATTAATAGTATCATTGTCTAATGAGAGTTTAAATGGAAGTAAATATAAAAAAATAATAATTTCTGGTCATTTTGTAAAACTTCTATTGGTCCCTTTATCGAGAATTTTTTACACAGTGAAAGGAACAGTTTGAGTTCAAAATCTGTGAATTGAGTTCAGAATCTGTGCAATCTTTAAATCCCAAAACCTCCAAAACTTAAAATAAACAGACTGTTTATGTTTTTAATTGAAATCAGTAATGTTTCTGAGTTGGGCAAGGAAAAGAAAATATTACAATAAATGGTATCAGAGTCCTGGCATGAACATCCCTTCATCATTTAAAATATCATTGAAAAGTTACCTTATTGGTGGTTTGGAGAGCCATGTCAACTGCGCTTACAACTGCTCATCTGCTTCCTTCTGCTGACAACTTTTATGAAGATGCGGATTTCATTTTCCAGCAGGATTTGGCACACTGCCAAAAGTGCCAAAAATTGGTCTTATATAATATTTATATAATTTTCTGAGACACTCATTTTTGGGTTTTCATTGTCTGTAAGCCATAATCATAAACAATAAAAGAAATAAAAGCTTAAAATAGATCACTCTGTGTATAATACATCTATATAATATACAAGTTTCACATTTAGAACTGAATTACTGAAATAAAGTAGCTTATTAATGATATACTATTTTTTTGAGATGCAGAATAGAGTGGTCTGATAGGTTTGTTGGATGTAACAGCTCTCTACGTTTTGACAGTATTTTAGAAAATAACAACAAAACAAAATATTCATTTAAAATCTCAGATTTTCACACAGCAATTTATTTCCATTAACCTGCATTAAAGGTACTCTTACATATCGTCGCTGGTTAATGAAAACGTGTATCTCCAAAACAGCAACTTTACAGGAAAGAGATCAAGCATTTTGGTTAAGGGACACTTAACCAAAATGGAGATGAAACAGCGACAATATGTAATTCGATGTAGATTATTTTTTGAGGTTGCATCATTATTTGAGGTTGAAAAAAAATCAGCCCATCTGAATGAAAACCATTTTTTAAAAGCTCTAAAGTCCGGAGGGAAGATGTTTTTGAGGAAAATCATTAAACCATTTCTTTAATGATGGATCACGATGTGTAGAAGTGGTTTATGATTGAGCGATACCTTGTGGGAACCATCATCAAAGGAACGTTCATCAGAGCATCACAGCTACAGGCTACAAAGCTGGTTAGGCAGCAGAGTGCGCTGAGTGTTGATGTGCACACAGGCTATTTTCTGTCGCGATTTTAAATTCAAATTTGATTGACTCCCTTATACGTTTCCATAAGTGGCTGCCCTTCATCGGGTCTTTGAAGGCGGCGTTATCGAATGTAAAGGTCAGCAGGGTGTGGATGATGGTTAAAAAGGCGTGAAAACACACTGAGTCACATGGAAGCCGAGGCTGGAGGAGAGCAGCTTCAGTGACGCTGGAGACTTTAGCATCTTGCCTCTGCAATCTTATTAAAATGCACTACAGCAAATGAGATTTTTGCGAGGCCGCTGAAAATGATGCGTATAATCTGTTTTTCTCCATTTCATTTGGGGAGGATTTCCGAGACAGCCGAGCAGCCCCTCTGCCTCCCCCGCCAGCTCATTAATATTCATTGATGATCCATCCTTTGCCGCAAGCACCAGGTATTGTGATGATGAAGAGTGAGGCGCGAGCCCACACAGGGCGAGAGAGAGAGAGAGAAAGAGAGAAAGAGAGAGAGAGAGAGAGAGAGAGAGAGAGAGAGAGGGATGAATGAAAGTGTTCTGACGCTGATGAGGTGCTGCTTACGTACTATTCAAGAGGTGAGTCACACAAGGCTCAAGCTTAAATCACCTGTGTGTGTATAAAATGTGTGTGTGTGCATATTTAGATTTGTACCTTTGTTACGTACATAAGCCAGTGGTAGGGCTGAGCAATTAATCAAAAATGATCAAAACCAACATTCAGAACCTCTAACCAAATTAATATTGCATAATTAAAAAAAAAAACACTGAAATACTAAGTGATACTTTTTGGACATGCATTAAGTTCAGTGTTAAGTTTTTCATTCATTTAAAATGTTAAAATGTGTTTTATATTTTAAATTCTTTAAACTAGCACCTCTTGCTTAGATTAGACAGTTTTGCACATCTTGGCTGGATTTTCTCAGTCAGCTTTATAAGGTAGAGTCACCTGGAATTAATAAGCTTTCAGTTAACAGCTGTGCTGAACTCGTCAAGAGTTAATTACTTGAATTTCTTGCCTCATAATGTGTTTGAGAGCATCAGTTGTAAAGTAGTGAAGAGGTAGAGTTGGTATACAATGAATAACCCTATTTGAGTAATGTTGTAATCCATAGGATTAACTAATTGAAGTTAATCCTAAACATTTTAAGCACTTTGAAAGTATCCTCATCGCAAAGACCATCAAAACAAAAAAAACGTTATGATGAAACTGGCACTCATCAGGACCACCCCAGAAAAAGAAGACTGAGAGTCACCTCTGTTGCACAGGATAAGAAACCGCAAGTTAACAGCCCCCCAGATAAGAGCACCTAAATGCTTCTTCAAAGAGTATTTTGCTTTGTTTAACACTTTTAAGTTACTACATGATTCCTTATGTGTTCCTTTATAGTCTGGATCACTTTAGTATTATTTTACAATGTAGGAAATAAAATATAAAACATTGCATGAGAAGGTTTACAACATGTTTCAACTGGTCAGGAACCATTTAAAGATTTCATTTAGATGGTAAAGGCAATGTAGGATTATAAGTGTGTGTGTGGGTGTGTGTTTTAGTGAAAGAGGAAAGAGAGAGAGAGAGAAAAAGAGAGAGAGAGAGAAAGAGAGAGAGAAAAGCCTGTCACAGTAACAACTGGAGCCCACACAGCCAACTACATACTGCATAAGCCATAATCAAAAGCTATTATAAAACTCTATTCTGAAGGAGGTAATTACAGCACAGTTCCCTACTATAGTTCTGTATCAGTGACCTGCTAAATTACGTCTGTCTAAACAATTCTGCACACACTTCTAACACGCCCAAATAAGGTCATCCATAAAAACAGGGTCCGCATTATGAAAAACAGGGACTGGGTTATTTTCAACTGGCTTTAATTAGAGAGCTGTAAAAATCATGCAAAAACATTTTTCCTTACTTTTTATTTTCTAAAAAACATATATTAAATGCTGCAAAATATAAAAAAGTGTAAAAATACACTTCTCTACAACACAGAGTTACTATATTCACTAATACCACTTACAACTTTACTGTACACAACACAAGCCTTATGTTCACCATGTCCAGAAGCTCCACCCACTTCTCTACTACAATACAGAGTTACTATATTCACTAAAACCACTTACAACTTTACTACTGTACACAACACAAGCCTTATGTTCACCATGATCAGAAGCAGACTAATCAGCATTACAGATGTTTCTAAAGAAATGGACGCAGTGTGAGAGATATAATAGCTGTTTCGTTGTTTAATGCATGTGATAATAACAACAACAACAACAAGGTTTTTACACATCGTCAGTACAACACATCAAAAATACACAGCAGTTGTACACAGAGGATAATACACCTCTATACTGTACAATCTATCAGACGCTTTGTATTCCCACCAAAACCAGTAACACTGACATTTACAGGTGTATACACACACACAAACACACACACAAACACACATAATCAATCCACACACACACACACTTACGCACACACACACACACACACATACACACACTTACGCACACACACACACACAAACACACACATGTGAACCTGGAAACACGTGAAAAAGAGAGCCAGCTGCCAGCGGCTGCATATTCAGAGCCAGCTGTCCACCACACACAGACACACAGACAGAGAGAGAGAGAGAGAGAGAGAGAGAGAGAGAGAGAGAGAGAGAACGAGAGAAGAAGATGAGAAATGGATGGTAAAATGTGGCAGAAACAAAAAGCAAGAGAAAGAAAGAAAAAGACAAGTGTAAGACAGAGAGAGAAAAAAAATTATCTGAGACAGAAAGAAAAGAGATCAAAATTGATAAAAGAAAGATGTATGGTAAATATGGGAAGATAGAGAGATGAGAAATATATGGTATAATTGGGCAGAAAAAGAAAGAAAGAAAGATAGATAGAAAGAAAAAGAAAGAAAGACAAGTGTGAGAGAGATGAAAAATGACATGAGAGAAAAGAAAATAGATAAAATTTAATGAAAAGGGGGATATGGTAGATGCAGAAAAAAAGAGATGAGAAAGATATTGTAAATGTTTCAGAAAAAGAAAAAGAAAGAAAGAGTCAGAAAAAGTGCAGCTGAAAGAAAGAAAAGAGATAAATGCCAATGAAGGAGAGACAGGGGAAAAGACTGTAGCAAAGAATAAAATAGAGAAATGCAAAATAGAGGAAAAAAGAGAGAGAGAGGTTAAACGTAAAGAAAGAGAATGTAGCAGAGATAGAGAAATGAGTGGGATAAAAAGAGAAAACAGAGAGATGAGAGAAGAAAAAATAGAATGTGACAAATGAGAGGAGAGGAAAACAGCAAGAGTCAGAATAATAAAAAGAAAAGAGAAAAAGAAAGGGAGACAGAGAGAGAAATGAGAACAAGAAAGAAAGGGGAAAATGTAAATGTAATAGAAAAAGAGAGAGATGAGATAAAGAAAGAGGGAAAAACTAGAATGAAGAGAAAAAGTGAGAGAGGAAAAGAAAATAATAATATAAAGTAAAATAATATAAAATGTATATTGGCCTATTTGTTTGTTGCTATTTAAAGTATTAAATGGATATTTAATGTCTTATTTAATTTAGTTTATTATTTTTTGTTTATTACTTGCTTATTATTATTATTTTTTTTACATTGGTTTTATCATTGATATACTATTGAAGAGAGAGAGAGAAGAGAGAGAGAGAGAGAGAGAGAGAGAGAGAGAAATGAAACCACATGACCAAATATGATCAGGACAAACTAGCATCACAGAAACACTTCAGACACACAGATCTAAATAATCCAGTCCAATCAGCTGTCCAGTCTCACCACTGATCTCACTAATCGTCCAATCACAGCCCTCCAAACTGTTAAAAAGACCCTTAGAACGTCTTACAGTCACAGTTAATACATTTAACTGTGAGGATAGGGAGGGGTACGCAGCCAATTCCTGCCCTACAGACCACCCTCCCCCTATAACACACACACACACACACACACACACACACACACACGTGCTCTTGCTTTCACATGCAAATCATACTTTAATCTCAGCTCCCTAATAGACCACCATGGCAACAGAGACACAGCCCTAATGAGGCAGAGGCACAGGTTAATGCCAGCCTGTGCATCAGCCACGAGCACACACACACACACACACACACACACACACACTTCAAGCTATGTAAATGTAAATGCAATCATATCCATCGCACATCTAAAGTGTGTTTAAGATTAATTATAGCTTTCCTCCCACTCCTCACATAAGTACCTCTATTTAGAAATAAATATGAGACACACACACACACACACACACACACACACACACATACATGCACGTGCACACGCCCATTAAATGCAGATGGTGACACATGCAGTGGTTGTTAGCGACACACTAAGTGTTAATAGGCCTGTCTGTTTCACCACATTACACACGCTGCCTCCGTACGAGCAGGCCGACTCTGACACGCCAAAGCAGCCTGCCTCCAATTTAGCAGCGTATTAAAACCATTAGCTGACACACTGCAGCCTGAGCGGCTCCTGTCAGGCACCAGCGCTTCCTGAACTCATACACTGACACACACAGATCATAAACTCATAACTCCTCATAATGTTTAGCTCTCCAGGGCAGTGGTGGCTCAGTGCCTGGTTAAATTGTGGGTTATTGATGTGTGAAGTGGGTAGCGATCCGAGTCCAAGTCAAGACCAGGGCTCATCGAGTCAGACAGAGACTTTTAGTACTCAAATCTGAGTCAAAACCCACACTTTTAGGTGTATTAGTCAAGTCTGAGTTAAGATAAAGACAGGAAGGCATTGAGTCTCAGTCATGACCAAGATTTTTAACAGTCGATATTGAGACAATAAGTAGTTGAGTCGAAATTAAGACCCATATTGAGAATGGCCCAAGGGACCAAGTCGAGACTGAGATCTCTAATAGTTGAGTCTGAGTCAAGACCAAGACTTATAGCATTAGACACGTTAAGTAGTTGAGTCAAAATTAAGACCAATATTGAGAATGGCAGAGACTGAGTCAAGACTAAGACATTTAATAGTTGAGTCTGATCCAATAATAAAATGCATTGACTGTGTCAAAACTGAAACCAGGGCAAGACAAAGACCAGGGCACATTGAGTGTGAGTCCAAGACTTTTAACAGTCAAGTTTGAGTCAAGATCAAGATATTTAGTGGTTGGTTCTAAATTAAGACCAAGACCAGGAATGGCAGAGACAGAGTCAGGACCAAGACCAAAATACATCAAGCCAGAGTCAAGACCAAAATATTTTGTAGTTGAGTCTCAGTCAAATCCAAAACCAGGATGCATCGAAGCTGAGTTAAGACCAAGAAAAGGACGTATCCAGTCCTAATCAAGAACAAGACCAAGACCATGATGCATTGAGTCTTTATAAAGATCAAGAAAAGGAAACATCAAGTCCTAATCAAGACAGAGACCAGGATACATTGAGTCCGACTCAAGACCAAAACTGAGGCACTTAGAGTCTAAATAAGGACCAAGATCAGGATACATCAAGTCCTAATTAAACCAAGACCAGGACATATCAAGTCCTAATCAAGACCAATACCAGGAAGGGTAAAGTCCTAATCAAGACCAAGACCAGGATGTATTGAAGACTAATCAAAACCAAGACCAGGAGGCATCAAATCATAATCAAGACCAAAACCAGGATACATTGAGGACTAATCAAGACAAAGACCAGGACGTATCAAGTCCTAATCAAGACCAAAACCAGGATACACTGAGGACTAATCAAGACCAAAACCAGGATTGATCAAGTCCTAATCAAGACCAAGACCAGCACACATCAAGTCCTAATCAAGACCAAAACCAGGACATATCAAGTCCTAACCAAGACCAAGACCAGAATACATCAAGTCCTAATCAAGACCAAAACCAGGACATATCAAGTCCTTATCAAGACCAAGACCAGAATACATCAAGTCCTAATCAAGACCAAAACCAGGATTCATCAAGTCCTAATCAAGACCAAGACCAGCACACATCAAGTCCTAATCAAGACCAAAACCAGGATTCATCAAGTCCTAATCAAGACCAAGACCAGCACACATCAAGTCCTAATCAAGACCAAAACCAGGACATATCAAGTCCTAATCAAGACCAAGACCAGAATACATCAAGTCCTAATCAAGACCAAAACCAGGATTCATCAAGTCCTAATCAAGACCAAACCAGGACATATCAAGTCCTAATCAAGACCAAGACCAGAATACATCAAGTCCTAATCAAGACCAAAACCAGGATTCATCAAGTCCTAATCAAGACCAAAACCAGGATTCATCAAGTCCTAATCAAGACCAAGACCAAGAAGCATCCAGTCCAAATCAAGACCAAAACCAGGACGCATTGAGGACTAATCTAGATTAAGACCAGGATTCATCAAGTCCTAATCAAGACCAAGACCAGGAAGCATCCAGTCCTAATTAAGACCAAGACCAGGACGCATTGAGGACTAATCAAGACCAAGACCAGGATACAAAAAGTCCTAATCAAACCAAGACCAGGACATATTAAGTCCTAATCAAGACCAATACCAGGATACATTGAGGACTAATCAAGACCAAGACCAGGATACATAAAGTCCTAATTATACCAAGACCAGGAAGCATCAAGTCCTAATCAAGACCAATACCAGGACGCATTGAGGACTAATCAAGACCAAAACCAGGATTCATCAAGTCCTAATCAAGACCAATACCAGGATTCATCAAGTCCTAATCAAGACCAAGACCAGGAAGCATCAAGTCCTAATCAAGACCAATACCAGGACGCATTGAGGACTAATCAAGACCAAGACCAGGAAGCATCAAGTCCTAATCAAGACCAAGACCAGGAAGCATCAAGTCCTAATCAAGACCAATACCAGGACGCATTGAGGACTAATCAAGACCAAGACCAGGAAGCATCAAGTCCTAATCAAGACCAATACCAGGACGCATTGAGGACTAATCAAGACCAAAACCAGGAAGCATCAAGTCCTAATCAAGACCAAAACCAGGACGCATTGAGGACTAATCAAGACCAAGACCAGGAAGCATCAAGTCCTAATCAAGACCAATACCAGGACGCATTGAGGACTAATCAAGACCAAAACCAGGATTCATCAAGTCCTAATCAAGACCAAAACCAGGATTCATCAAGTCCTAATCAAGACCAAAACCAGGACGCATTGAGGACTAATCTAGACCAAGACCAGGAAGCATCCAGTCCTAATCAAGACCAAAACCAGGACGCATTGAGGACTAATCTAGATTAAGACCAGGATGCATCCAGTCCTAATCAAGACCAGTGCACGCTAAGAAAAGTAAGTACAGATTTGTACTTAAAAGGGTACAAAGCTTGTCGCTGGGGCTGTACCTTATATTGAGGTACAAAAAAGTACCTTTCAGTGAAAGTCCTTTTTTGTACACATGTTTTTTGTGCCAGTAAAGATTATAAAAATTATAAACATTATCATCAACTAAATATGGTTTAAAAACTTGATGATCCAAAAAATGTGCAATTCAAATATATACTGTTTATTAGTACAGTGATACAAAATATTGAATGTACCCTTTGGCTGGTTAAATGGTACAAATTTGTACTTATTGCTGTTAGGAATGACTTCAGAGGGAACAAATCTGATCCTGTAAAGACCAATATTGTACCTTTGAGGGTACAATTATGAAGAGTGTACCTTTGAGTACAAAAAAGTACTCATATAGTACCTCTGTTTTTTAGAGTGTGGTTTTTAACATCACTCACAAGATGACACATCACAACTTATACTGGAGGCATCCTCAAGCTGTCCACTGAGGTAAAACTTGATGATAAACATGATATAAACATGATTTACATACTGCTATCCCGTGACATTTGGAATGTCAGATTATACATTCTATTTCTATATTTTTCTTTGTCTTGTTTAGTAATTCTTTTTAGAGGCATGGTCTTATTCTGTTATGTAGTTTCATTCAATTAATTTAAATAGGAAATAGAATTAAACGTGTCCACAAATAAAGATATATGAGGAAATATTCCATATAGTGTTTTTATATTGAATTAATGAGGGTTTACTTGTCAAAAGATGTAATTTCTGGCAGTGTTACCTGTTTACAGCCTGCCTGCATTCACAAACACACACCCACACATCCAGTTGCATGCCTGCGCACACACACCACAAACACACACACACACACACACACACACACCACTCTACTCCACTCCACATCTCCTCAGGTTGTTGTACCTCCGTTACGGCCCTTATCAGCATGTCCTTGAGAAGCGTCCGTAAAAGCGTGATGTGTTTTCCCCCTCTAACACCTGCTCTTTAACCCAGGAGCGTGAAGGCCTCCTGTTTACTCAGCGCCTGGAGGAACACAGCTCAGTGGAAACACGGCACCGTGATGGACGTCCTACAAAAACAGGATTTCCAAAATCTTCTTTCAAGCACTAGTGTTTCCCTTGAGGTGAGATGTGTGAATATAAAAGAACCCTTCATAAAAGAAGCTTCTTATGAAACAACACAACTAAAAAGAAATGAAAAGGCCTCTGTACTTCATTTGTTCTTGTTCTTTATTCTTGTATTATATTTAGTTTCCCCTGGAGGTCCACTTATAATTGTAGTGTGGGGTTTATGTACCAAACAAAAAAAGAAGAATAATTCTTTAGCCCTTAGAGGAAAATAGTCTGGTTTTTTTTTTATTTTATTTTGTTTCTGTGGACTGTCTGTTTTTAAAACCACTTCTGTGAAAAGGATACATACTACTATGCCAAAAGTCATGGGATAGCAGTATTTAAATTAATAGTGAAATGTTACTTCAGGGGGCAGCTTGGGAATGCCCACACCTTTATAAGTTCAAGCGATGTCTAATAGGATGGTGCGCATGTGATGCTTTGTACAGCGAAAATAGAAGTAGAAGTCATCATAGACTCATATATCATTGATATACAGCTTCTGGACCATTTAAAAATGATAAGTTTCTTTGATTTTACCAAGTTAAAAAACCTCTGGAATATAATCAAGAGGAAGATGGTTAATGACAAGCCATCAAACCAAACTGAACTGCTTGAATTTTTGCACCAGGAGTAAAGGCATAAAGTTATCCAAAAGCAGTGTGTAAGACTGGTGGAGGAGAAGAACATGCCAAGATGCATGAAAACTGTGATTAAAAAACCAAGGTTATACCACCAAGCATTGATTTTTGGACTCCTAAAACTTTTATGAATATGAACTCGTTTTCTTTGCATTATTTAGGTCTATATAGGTCTGAAAGCTCTGCACCTTTTTTATTATTATTTCAACGATTTTTCTTTTTTTTTTGGCAAATAAATGCTCTAAATGACAATATTTTTATTTGGAATTTGGCAGAAATGTTGTGCGTAGTTTATAGAAAAAAACAACAATGTTCATTTTACTCAAACATATACCTATAAATAGCAAAATCCAAAAAACTGATTCAGAAACTGAAGTGGCCTCTGTATAGCTGTATAGTGGTGGGTTAGAATCATCTCCTGACACTGCACAGACACGTCCAGGAGGCAAATCACCTGAATATTGATTTCACCTGTGCACTTTAGTATAAATACTGTAGATCTTTACTCTACACATTATTATTCCTTACCTGTTATTATCTCAAGTTACGACCTTGTTTTGTTTTATGCCGACTCTGATTTTTGCTTTCTTATGTATGACCCCTGGACTGTTACCTGTTTGCGGTTTGTTGTATCGATCTGGCTGTTGTTTACTGGTATTCACTGTGCTTGATTTAACTGTCCCCTGTGCTTTATTTAATAAATGATTTCTTTAACATCTGCACTTGTCTGAGTCCTGCCCATCCATGGCACTGTGTTCAACTGACCTTTTTTACAGAATGTAGGAGCACTGGGATAGAGCAAAATTAGCTTATTTTAAAAGTGTATTGTTTTGCTTCTGCAGATCTGTTTCAACCATTTTAACAATTCAAATGCCTTAATAAAATGTTCATCATTCCATATAACGAGTTGTGACACAAATTCTGGAACAATATTAAGAGCCATGTGCCCTCTTAATAACAGTAAGAAAAAGAGCAGTTCAATTCATTTGACAGATTTAATTTTAGATTTTATATAAATATTTAGAGCTTAGCTTTATGGGTTAATAGTGTGTGTTGTGCTGGTATGAGTGGATCATTACATTACATTACATTACATTTCATTTGGCAGACGCTTTTGTTCAAAGCGACTTACAATAATGAAGTACAAAAGTAATAGGAATTTAGATAACCCATTTTTAGATAGGGCTTAAAGGAGGTCGAAGGGAAATAAAGGGATAGAGAAGTGAAGGAGGGGAAGAAGGAAATGGGGTTAGAAGTAGTTAGTGTGTTAGAGGTGTTAGGAGAGTAAGTGCTCTTTGAAGAGCTCTGTCTTCAGGAGTCTCTTAAAGATAGCGAGAGATGCTCCTGATCTGGTAGTGGAAGGTAGTTTGTTCCACCATTGGGGAACTCTGTATGAGAAAAGTCTGGATTGCTTTGTGTGAGTGTTTGTTTGGTAAAGCGAGGCGACGTTAATTGGAGGAGCGCAGCGGCTGGGAGGTAGCGTAAGCCTTCATGAGTGAGTGCAGGTGGGAAGGAGCCTGTTCTGTCATCACCTTGTAGGCGATTGTAAGAGTTTTGAATTTGATGCGAGCATCAACTGGTAGCCAGTGGAACTCAATGAGCAGCGGGGTTACATGAGCCCGTTTTGGTTGGTTGAAGACCAGACGTGCTGCTGCATTCTGGATCATTTGGAGTGGTTTTACTACGCAGGCCGGGAGGCCAGTTAGCAGGGCATTGCAGTAGGCGAGGCGTGAGATGACGACTGCTTGTACCAGGAGTTGGGTGGCCTGTTGCGTCAGAAACTGTCTAATTTTCCTGATGTTATAAAGCAACCGAGGCCACATGGTGCGTGAAGGAGAGCTGGTCATCAACCATAACACCCAGGTTCCTAGCAACCTTTGTCGGTGAGAGAGAGAGAGAGTCGATGCTTATAGAGAGGTTGTGTTGAAAGGATGGTTTTGCTGGTATGACCAGAAGTTCAGTCTTTGAGAGATTTAATTGAAGGTGATGCTCCTTCATCCAAGAGGATATGTCAGACACGACGATATCCGTGCAGAGATTGAGTGATCTTCAGGTGAGAATGACAGGTATAGCTGGGTGTCATCAGCAAAGCAATGGTAGGAAAAGCCATGTGAGTGGATAACCTGACCAAGAGAGGCAGTGTATATTGAGAAGAGAAGGGGACCCAGTACCGAACCCTGGGGAACCCCAGTGGATAGGGAGTGGGCTGAGGAAAGCTGTCCTTGCCACGACACCTTGAACGAGCGCCCAGTGAGGTATGATCTGAACCATGACAGCACATTGTCTGAGATGTTTGAAAGTATAGTTAGGAGGAAGTCGTGGTTGATCGTGTCGAAGACGGCCGAGAGGTCCAGCAGAATGAGCACTGAGGACTGGCCTGCAGCTCTAGCAGTTTTCAACGCTTCAGTCACAGACAACAGAGCCGTCTCGGTAGAGTGTCCTTTTTTGAATCCAGATTGGTTCTGGTCCAGGAAGTCATTCTGGGAGAGGAAGCCAGAGACCTGATTTAAAACTGCTCTCTTGAGTGTTTTAGAGAGAAAGGGTAGTAGTGAGACCGGTCTGTAGTTATCAACCTGGGCGGGGTTGAGAGAAGGCTTTTTAAGCAGTGGATCAGACACAGCAGTGCTGCTGGAGTTTTTGAACACCTCAGTGTCACTGCTGGACTGGGTCTATCAACCACTTTACTTGACTTTACTTTATCTACAAGATGAAGCAGCTATAGGTAGGATTGTCTTATCATTTCTAATAGAAAGTAAGTGAACACAGTGTTTAAAAACTCCAGCAGCACTGCTGTGTTTGAACCACTTGTACCCACCACCAGCAAAATAATAGCTAATCTTTGGGGGTCTTGTAGGGTATTGAAGTAGGGTATCTCCTGGTTATTGAAGAACCACAGGGTGAAAGGAGGATAATAATATATGTACGGAGAGAAACAGATATATCAAGATAGATCAATGTATATCAATTACAAAAATGACAAATGACAAAAAAAACAATTTTTTCACCTCTGCTCTTAAAAACCTATAAAAACCTTTATAGCAGCTTTATTTTAAAGATCGTAGACCGCCTGGATCTCCCGCTAGCTAAATGAAGCGCTGTTTGTAAACTGAACTGACCTCAGACAGATGGTAGAGTCGAGGCTCACTAGTCGCTTCCAGCATTTTTTTCCAGTCCGATGTTCGCGCTGAAGTCGGTCACGAAGCTGAACTCGTCTTTCATCTCCATGGATATGGCGTGTAATTGAAACAGCGCATCCAGATGGCATTAGATGTTTCCAAACACCTTAGGGTTACGTTACTCCCAGCATGAGCAAAAAAACAACAAAAAAACAAGTAACCTAGTCTGGTTATGTTTCATCCATTAACTAATAATAACCAGCGCATCTGAGATCAGTCATGTCCAGACTCAAAAAAAGATTTTTTTGAGTGGCTGTTGGTTCTACAGATAGAAAAAATGTTGGTGTGTAAAACAAATAGACCCTAGTGAAAAAAGGTAGATTACAGTATACAAAGCATTATTATGCTGTAGTGCACTAAAGCGTATTATACTTTAATTGTATAAAAATAGTACAAAAGCCTTACTTAAATTGTGCTAAGTGCACTTAACTGTACTAAAACTGAACTATTTTGAATATACTTAAGTAACATTTAAACATTTAAACTACTTCACTACTTCATTTTTAAAAAGTTTGATCAAAGTTTACTTTCCAACATTTGATGAAAGCATAATATTAATGTACTTTTAATATATTTTAAGTAATTACATACATCTGTTAGTATATTTACAGCATACTCAGACATTTCTCAATATGTTTTAAGTACATTAAGTATATATTTTTCACCAGGGGAGCCTTGTCCATTGATTGCATTTTTTAGACTCTCTCCACAACGAAGGTGCATGTACAAAGTTTGCTCATTAAAGCCTTCTGCTTCTTCTACATTGTTGGTCAGATGTCTCATTCTTTTATTCTCTTATTTTGAAGGCAAAGTTTTCCCTCATCTTTTAATCTTTAATGAGCTGTCTATGTTTAGGGAAAAGAAGATAAATTAAACAGAATGAATGGAAAAAAAGATATTCCATGAAGTCTGACTTTTATTTCTGACTATTAAGCATTTAATCTTGTGGATGCCCCCACGTCCTCTTTAAGCCCTAAGACATTAGTCTCCATTAATTTATAACATATCTGATGATGGAAAGAGTTGAACTCGGGTTGTGGCTTTATTTAATGCAAAGTGAATTACTTTTTTTACGTTTTATTGTTATTGTGGTTGTTATTACTATAGTTATTGTAATTTATTAATTATTTTTTTATTCTTTTTTCCCAATAAATGTGTTAGCTTAGCTTATTTGTTATCTGTATGCTCGGGTAGGGTTGTAAGGATGTCAATGTCAAGATTTTTCAATTTGTTGTATGACTTATACTTACTTGTTATAAAGGTTTAATAAACATATATATATATACAGTATAGAAAATGTACGTTTATATAGAAAATATACATTTTGCACCTAAACATGAATACACATTTTTAACCGAATAAATTAGCTTTTATATGGTTTGGCCGTTGCTGTGGTTCTGGTTAAAGGGGGGCGGGTATGGGTTTGGGAGTGGCGATGTACCACACAATGATATCATTACAATTCATGACGAAAGTCAATCATTTACAAATCTTTTACTGCTCAACACTGGATAGGAATAAATGTGTAACATAATAAAATTGTATTTGTACTGTAAAAACAGAAAAACATTTTTTTTTTCAGTTTGTTAAGGCAGACACTTTTAGTATTAAATTAATTAGAACCACATGTATGACATATGATTTGTTGAGAAATAATATGTTGTTCATAATAGAAATAATGTTAAATAAAAATAATTCCTAGAATAAAATCATTGCTAGACACACTGCTGCCCTCCCTGAACAGAGGCTGCACTTCTCATTGGCCGTGAGTCTATTAGTCATGACCAATGAGAAGCGCAGCCTCTGTTTAGAGGTAGTGGCTGTTCTCCAGCTGAGAGGGCAGGGGGCAGCGCCGTGGCACGTCCCTTATCAATTAAATATGGAACAAGTAATTTACTGCCCAAATACGGGATAATTACGTATTTTATGGGACGTTTGGCAACCCTATAAACAGTCCTTGCCTGACCTCATTGTTGAAGGCTGTGAGAGCAAGCTACCACTTACTCTAATGATGAATGTGAATGATGGCTGGTCTATTTCAGTGTGGTTGGATGAACAAGTAAAATGTGTTACTTTGAAGCAGTTTAATTGATTTAGGTGAACATTATGACAGTAATTTATTTGTGTTTTTGTCAAACAAGGGTTTTATGTAGTTGAATGTGTAGTTTTACGTGGAACTAAATGTAGTTAAAAGCATTTTTTTAGAGTCAAAGCTGACACGTAAGGGCAGGCAGTAGGACACATGAATAGATCAATGGCGTGCTGATGGCTAGATGGATGGATGGTTGGTGGATCCCTGAAGGGATGATGTATAAGCAGGCCTCTCCTGCTGACCATTGTCTGCTGCTGACCTCTAAAACCATGTTTACACTTGGCCACTTCATCTTGAGTATCTTGAGTATCAGTACCTAAAAATGTGGTTTACAAGTGTGAACGCAAACCAAATACATTTTTAACCAGACACAGATCCAATCACTCAAACAAATCACTTCAGGAGATAATTTGAGCCACATTTGTGGTGCATGTTTTATATAGCATAGCAATTTTAAATACATTTACTTCTCTCCAGAATATAATCAAAACCCAAATTCTTACCAGTACAACCAAAATATAATCATAATTTGCAATTGTTCATCCCACACAGCACAAAGATTTCATCCTGGCTAACGAAGCTGCTTTTGACTACCAATTGTAATTGTATGCAGCTTGTATCTTATCAGGATACAATCTGATACCAGTCACAGGATGCGGCTAGGTGTGAAATGGGTGTCATATCCTGTGTTAAACTGTGCAACTGGTCCGAAATGACATGAAACTTTTAATCAACAACCTCCTTGTTTCTACACTTGCTGCCCATTTTATCAGCTCCACTGTCTATATAGAAGTTCTATTTAGTTCTATAATTACAGACATCAGTAATACATCTTTTTCTCATCTTTTTCTTTTTTTGCATGCTTTATTATTATCCTCCTTCCACCCTGTTATTCAATGGTCAGGACCCCATTGTGTTAGTAGTGGTGGTGGACCCTCCCGCTATTTGCTGACAGTAGCCAGTCAGCCAGGTTCATCATTCCTGTAGCCGGCAAAATATGAAACTCCATCAATCGCAATCATGAAGCGAATTATCTGTCAGGAAGCCAGAAAAGAAAGAAGAGAAAAGAAGAAAGCAAAAAAAAAAAAAAAAAATAGACAGCAGTAAGTGATAATTTGCATTGGATAAATTAGAACTATATTAGCAGATATTATGTCTTGCACAAATTGGGTAATTTATTGTTGTACACATATAGTATCCAGCCCCCAAAAGCTTTGAAGTAGCCTTGTACATGTATATACATGTATATTATATACATATATATGCATATAAATACAAATTATTGGATGGGCCCTGAGTAGCTTAAGAGAATTAGAGAATAAATAAATATGTAGAAAGTGTGCATAGTGCTGTTTTGTTTGTCCAGTTATTAGAGGGGGTTTGTGTGTGTGTGATTTTTTTATTGGTGTAGTGTTCTGTGTGTGTGTTTTGCAGTTCTTGCAAACATGTAGCTGAATCATTTTTATTCTATAAACTACAGACAACATTTCTCCCAAATTCCAAATAAAAATATTGTCATTTAGAGCATTTATTTGCAGAAAATGAGAAATGACTGAAATAAAAAAAAAGATTCAGAGCTTTCAGACTTCAAATAATGCAAAGAGAACAAGTTCATATTAGTTCAAAAGTTTTAAGAGTTTAGAAATCAGTATTTGGTGGAATAACCCTGGTTTTTAATCACAGTATTCGTGCATCTTGGCATGTTCTCCTCCACCAGTCTTACACACTGCTTTTGGATAACTTTATTCAGATGACTCCTGGTGCAAAAATTCAAGCAATTCAGCTTGGTTTGATGGCTTGTGATCATCCGTCTTCCTCTTGATTATATTCCAGAGGTTTTCAATGTGGTAAAATCAAAGAAACTCATCGTTTTTAAGTGGTCTCTTATTTTTTCCAGAGCTGTATTTCTACTTGGTGGAAGCACACAGTGTTAAAAAACTCCAGCAGCAATTTACTTGTCCCAGAACGACACGCACTCACTAATACACCCCCACCATGTCAACCAACCAGTGCTGAGAATAATGACCCATCATCCAAATATACAGTAGATACCTGCTCTGTGGTGGTCCTGTGGGTTCTTGAACATTGAAGAAACAAATTTCTCCCATTTTCTCCCCAATTTACACGGCCAATTACCCAACCCACTCATTAGGACTCCCCCTATCACTAGTGATGCCCCAACACACCAGGAGAGTGAAGATTAACACATGGCTCCTCCGATACATGTGAAGTCAGCTTGGAGGAAAGTGCAGCGACTTGGTTCTGATACATCAGCTCACAGACGCCCCGTGCTGCGGACATCACCCTAGGAGTGATGTGGGGAGATAGCACCATCTACCCATCCGGAGGGAGCAGGACCAATTGTGCTCCCTCTGAGCGCCGGCAACTTGATGGCAAAGCTGCATGAGCGGGGATTCAAACCTGCAACCTCCCGCTCAGAGTGGCAGTGCTTTAAACCACTGGACCACTCGGTGCCATACTCTTTTTATATTTATAGGAATGTTAAAGTGCACAACCACACCAGAATTCTTCTGGAGTGTCATCATTGGGAAGACACTCTGAACCCAAAGGTTGTCTTGCGACATCGACAAGATACAAAGTCTCACAGATACCACAAAAAAAAAAAAAGAGAATGCACTGGATCAATTTCCCAGCAATGATCAATAGAAAACAGGCCATCAATGCAGGACAGACCACAAAGAACCTAAGAGAGGCAATCTATCCTCATTCCACTCAGCGTCTTACAGGATTCCTCCGTGCTCCGGCAGCATGTAGTGGTATGCCGGCTATGTGCTGAGGTGGCTGGCTGGGGAAACAAATAAGCGTGGTGCGAAGTTGACAAGAATGCAGAGACGTGAGGCAGGAATCAGCCCACAGCAGCAGCTCCAGACCAGTGCGTCGCCATGAACACGTTCCTCTATATACTGCACAGACCAACAGCCACAAACAGCCAAAAATACATCCCAGCATGTGTGGATCTGCTGATACTGCTGATACTGAGCAACACAAGCATTCATACATTGATATATTCTTCACACAGAGTACCAATCAAAAGTTTGTGTTTTCTTTTATTTTCATGATTTTTTTTTGTATATTGTAAATTTAATATTGAAGACTATATTGAAGCTATACATTAACAAATGCAGAATTACAGTATTAAGTTTAGTTTCATGTTTTATACACTTTATATTCTTCTAAGTAGCACATTTATCTTTAAGGACAGATATGCACAGATCTGAATCATATTCCAGAGATGGGGAAATACAAGAATATAAGAATGCTGTTTTTGGACACAAAACAGGACTATAATATTTTAATATAAACTCTATATTTAAAATTAAATCAAAATAGCTAAAATATTTAAATGCTTTTTAATGTCCATTGCATTGTTTGGTATTGTTTGGTATTAGGTTATAGTGTTTTTTTATAGTGAAGTGGGTGGAGGTTAAGCTACTGTTTCATTGGCTGGTAAACTTTCTCATTGGGTGGTTCATGGTCTATTCTGATGGACAACAGGCCTCAATAACCTTTATGTGCAACAATAAAAAAATAAATAAAAAAGAAAATATGTGTCCATTGTAATGGACACAGGGTCTAAAAGAGTTGGAATAGTTTTCTCAGCGTCTTGAAGGAAGGAGTTCCTGGAGGTGCTGAACAATAGTTGCTGCTTTTTCTTCATGCTGTGAAGCTCCAGATCATCCCAATTTAATCACCTTAAATCACCATCTCAGGACAAACACAACCTTTTTTTTTTTACTGTTTGCTATTAAATTCCCTATGTGGCCCTTAATTGTTTTCATGTCTTTAATATTAATCCACAATGTGGTCCTGTAGTTATTAGTTCTTTGGTACAGTGATTTGTTTGCAATCAGCCCTTTTTTATAGTGATCAATAATTCATTGGGTTTTAGGTATATACTGTACATAATATAACCAACAACAACATAGTGATGATGATTAACAATTTATGAGAAAACTAAAAAAAAAGAAGGAAGTGGGGGGCATACTTTATTATTATTATCCTCCTTTCACCCTGTTCTTTTTCAGTTTTTATTCTTTTTTTTTATTTTAATCATGATCAGTCACTGAATATTGTTGTGATTAATAAAATTAATTTTAAAGTGATTGACACAATTGATATAAAATACAAACATAATTTTATTCTGCATTTAATTTAATTAATTAATTTAATTGCATTTAACCCTTTCAGACCTGAATTATGCGCCAGCATTGAAAAAAATATATTATTTATAATAATAATAACAACAACAACAACAACAACAACAATAAAAAAAAATAATAATAATGTTTTTTGTGTGCAATGCACACAAAAGAAAGACACTAAAATATAAAACTATATTAACATTAAATCCAATTACCTAAAATAAGTAAGTTTAAGACAATTGGATTGAAAGCCTGTGCTTAACATTTTTCGATTATTTTGATAATGACCTTTTTATTCCCAGACAAGCCATGCCTACACACTAAATTAAACTTTTTAAAAGTGTTCTAAATTACATACAATACACATAGTAAAAAATGCTCTTTTAATTTGCATTTTCGGCTTTAGTGCTGAGTTTTTTTTTTTTCAGAGCAGTGGGCGGGGCTAAGCTATTGTTTCATTGGCTTTTTTAAGGTTTTTCTTTGGCTTGTTTATAGTCTATTCTGATTAACAACAGGTCTCAATTGGTGTCCATTGTAATGCATTTAGGATCTGAAAGGGTTAATATCCATTATTACAATTATTACTTTCTTAAGAATAAGAAAAGGTCAGATTAATCACAGAATTCTGTTGTGATTAATTGACACCACTTAGAAAACCCTTATTAAACAAAAAATATTGCATTGCTTTTTCCTTATTAAAGATGTTATTAAACAATGTTAAAGATTGCTTTGCTTGTAATAATAGCTGGTAGTAACCAAAATGCAGTAGTAATCCTAAGGGTGTAATAAACGTCATGGAGCAAATAATGGGTTAAAGGGTCTGCCTCAGTATGTAATAATAAATAGGAAAAAAAAAACAGGACACAGTGTGTCGAAAGAGACAAGAGAGGCATGAGCACTCCGAGTGCAGCATCTCCAGAGACTCAGGAAGGTGGAAAACAACGGAACATGAGATGGGGAGGGGAGGCAGGTGCGCTCATCTGTTTCAGGCTGGAATCATTTGATTGCCTTTGCTTCGGTTAACAGGCTTAAGACGATCACAAAGTGTGCTTTGTATTTGCCTGCTTTTTTCCTCTTTTAACAGAGATCCGCTGTCATTTGTCAGCAGATCTATCCGGCGGAGGATTTTAACAAGGCAATATGGCTCTTTTCATCAGCCTGTCAGCACCATCTTTAATGCACAATTCACCCGCAGCGCCGTTCCTCGCCGTGCCTCTTGCCTCAACCTCAAACGAGCATCCGGGAAGGGGAGATGCGCCGATTCCAGGTTTCGCAACACTAGGCTAAGTGTGATAAAGCCGCTAATCCTACAATTGCACTGATGGAAAAGAGGGGATTTCGGAGCAGAAGAAATCAACGCTGCTGTCAGCAGTAAAGCTCCTTGTCCTGCATGCATTATTCCAGAGCGCCGCGCCGCAGAACAACAAGCTGCAGGCTTTTGTCTGCCAGTTTTAGCAACAACACCAGAGCCCCACTGTAGCCTCGGGCTGCCTGTAGGACAAGAGCTTGAACAATGGCCGCGTTAGCTCTCATCATCTATTTAAATGGCCTCCAGCTAGCAGAGCGTTTGCCTCACCTATGTCGGAGGCCACTGGCTGTCACAGGGAAGGCAGGAAGATCTCAAGACACACTTTACAGGAGCGCCCACCTGGAAGCATCAGCATGAGCTCCACAACCACCGGCTCCACACATCCGCAGATCATGCCTTCTGTAAGAGCTGTGGAGAGCAGGGGGGGGGGGGGGGGGCGGAGAAGGGAGCAATATAATGTGATGGATACATAAATAATACATAAATACACACATCATGGCCATACAGAAACAAACACAGAAGAGCTGAGCATCTTAAATTGTTCCCCTTCACCTTCAAGGCCATTGCAGCATTCCACATATTCAAGTATATAATTAGTTTCAATGATGTCCCTAGATGGTTTCATTGGTATCCTATTTTGTTTCTCAATTAAACTCATGGATGGTACTGTGTCTCAGGGCTCTTTGAATCACTGAAATCAATCTCAGACACCTGTGATAATTAGTTTGCCAGTTGAGCCCAATTAAAGCAAAAACTACTTAATAAGGATGTTCCACATTATTAAGCAGGCAGGCCACAGGTTTCAAGCAACATGTGAAAGAACAAGGAGCTCTCTGCAGCCGAAAAGCATCAAATAGTGCAATGCCTTGGACAAGGTATAAAAACATTAGATATTTCACGAAAACTTGAGCGTCATCATCGTACTGTGAAAAGATTTGTGGCTGATTCAGAGCACAGACGGGTTCATGCAGATAACAGGCAAAACGAGGAAGGTTTCTGCCAGGCATGTTCATCCAGTGTTTTACTGCATCCTGGAAGCTAAACTTTAAGGGTCCTAGACTAGATTTTGTAGGGCATTTTAATAGATAAGTAAGTAAGTAAGTAAATAAAAAAATCCAGTTAAATTTTACCTGCAAATAATTCTAAAAAAGTCTAAAAGTTCAGAAAATGTAAAATTGCAATGACTTTATTTAAAATTCCACCATCTACATTACATGATAACAACAATATACAGCTCTGGAATAATTTAGCAGACCACTTTGGTTTCTGAATTAGTTTCTCTTCTTTTTATATTTACAGGTAAATGTTTGAGTAAAATGAACAATTTTGTTTTATTCTATAAACTACGCACAACATTTCTCCCAAATTCCAAACAAAAAATATTGGAGTTTACAGCATTTATTTGCAGAAAATGAGAAATGGCTAAAATAACAAAAAGATGCAGAGCTTTCAGACCTCAAATAATGCAAAGAAAACAAGTTCATATTCATAAAGTTTTAAGAGTTCAGAAATCAATATTTGATGGAATAACCCTGGTTTTTAATCACAGTTTTCATGCATCTTGGCATGTTCCCCTCCACCAGTCTTACACACTGCTTTTGGTCCAGTGGCCAATAATAGATGCTGGTGATCTTTGGGCCCTCAGTTACTGGAAATCACTGCATGGGCCTAGGAACACTTCCAGAAATCATTACTGTCTATAAGTGAACACAGTTCCCTGTGTTGTAATCCACAAATTTGAGTTAAATCTGAAGCATGCAAAGAAGAATCCATATGTTAACACCATCCAGAATTTCACACATCTTCTTTGGGCCAAAGGTAATTTAGTCAAAATCATTCCTCATTTCTTTTTGGAAAAGTAATTGATTAATTAATGAGATGATGTTGATCATAAAATGGTAAAATGTCTCCAACATTAATATATGATATAATATTGAACGTCTGATAGGTGTTTTGTGTTATATTTTAAATAACTTATGGATCTATGAGATATGCAAATCATTGCATTCTGTTATAATTTAAATTTAATTTAATTTTTTTAACAAATTTGTCATTGTACACAATCAATAATAGTTCTGATGGTTTTATTTGATGATAAGTGGGAGATGAGCAAACCAGCTAATAGCTTCTTTGGGATGGACGGCACTAGAGTGGAGTGTGCTGAAATTTCTGATGGTAGGAGGCTGGAGATGCATTAAGTCTCCACAAACCGAACATGCGGTCGCTGACTCCAGCCACACAAAGACGCAGGTTTGGTAATGGCTACAGCTGTTTGTGTGGTTATGGTTTATTGATCACAGAAAATGGAGCACTGTATTAAACTAAAGACCATTTTACTGAGAGTCTCAATTCCTGCTGCCTCATATGTTTGTGCCTCACTCTGTCCTGCAGGAATTTCCCCGTTTACGAACGCACAGCAGACACCGTGTGCCAGGGAACCGCTTGAGATAGCAGCAGTGAGTTGTCACGGAATCCCCCTCCTGGGAATAATGTTTTGGAACATTCGAGCTTCGCCCACTGGGCAGCCTCCCCTTCGTCTTGATCTGTGATCAGCATGTTTGGTTAGCCTTCTCAATAATAAACTGGATAGCCCAGATGTGAGATTTATTCGGTTTTAGCTTGGGTTAGTGAATAAATGAGAAATCCTGTTTTGTGAAATAGCCAAGGGATTTGGGAATCATATGAGCCTTCTAGGCTTTTTAAAAAGGTATGATGTCTAATGACTGAGAACAAGATACAATACAATGTACAGTTGCAAGAAAAAGTATGTGAACCCTTTACTTAAATGATTACTTAAATGTGTTCTGATCTTTATCTTTAAACTAATACCACACAAAAAATGATACGGTTGCATGGTTTTACTAAACACAACATGTTAACATTCACAGTGCAGGGTGGAAAAAGTATGTGAACCCCAAGGCTAATGACTTTTCTACTGCTGTGTATAGTGTACTGAGGTTCTCAACCAAAATGACTGAAATGACTGAAATGTCATGTCTTCAACCGATCTATTGTAGGTGGAGCTCTGGTGGGGGTTGATGGGTGAGGGACAGAGGGGGTGGTTGTACAGAGAGGAGTTTTGGGTGTTTACATTGCAATAACATGGCAGTAGTTTGAGTAATTCGATTTTTGCATAGGTGTGAAATTTGTTTTAGGACCCTAAATGATGCCAAACATGGAAAGGCAGGCGTGACTAGACTGGTAAGAGTGGTGAGGAAGGAGGGAAAAGGTGAAACGGCAGCATCTGCAAGCAGCAAAGTAGGCATGTAAGTAGAGGTCTTGGAAAGACAGGTAGAAGCTGGTGATTGGTCAAGGTAAAGATGGCATAGCCAAAGATTTTTGTTTTTATTTCCCCATTTTCTCCCCAATTTACATGGCCAATTACCCCACCCACTCATTAGGACTCCTCGTTTCACTAGTGATGCCCCAACACTAGAAGGGTGAAGACTAGAATGGGGATGCTCTGTCCATACTTATATACAGTCTATGGTTTTAAAGCCTGAGTCTCCTGGTAGAACTTTTTTTCTGGAGCTTTTTTTTTTCATTTCAGTTTTGTTACTGCCAACTAAACAAAACAAAATCCACCAGCCAATCGATTCTCAGCACTGGAGTCGACTTCAGAAGCAGGCTCCCATTTGCCTACCCACACAGTCCCAGAGGAAAACCAACAGAGTGCTTACGCTTACTCTCTGTTCTCTGTTTGCACCTTATCAGGAAACAGACTCGTACACCAGTGGTCCACCTTACTTTACCCAGCTCCTGGCTCGCCTCCAAAAGCCATGGGAGAGAGAGCAAAGGACAGGGGGCGCTGAGAAAGCGAGACGGGTGAAGCGAGAGAAGAAAGAGGGAGAGAGAGAGCGAGCGGCTGAGAGAACAAGGAGATGCTGTGACCGTACAGTGCAGCGAGGTCTTATCCATGAGTGTTGAAGGTCAGAGGCAGCGGTCACACCCGGCCCTTTGTTGCCACGGCTGAGAGAACACAAAGAGGCTTTTAGCGGTCACACTACTGACAGAGAAAGCGAGACAGACAGACAGACAGACAGACAGACAACAGCAGTAGGCAGACGGAGGGAACATGGAGCCCAGTGGGATAGCGTCACCTGTAGGCAGAAATTTAAAGTAACAGGAAACCTGTGGTATGGTCAGGGTTGCCAAATAGAACCATAATAAACCCAAACAGGTCTACAGCACTATCTGAGAGTTTAGCTTACTTACGTAACTAATCTGTTATATCTGATACAAGAGTGAACAGGATGACTAGGGTTAAAAAAAGTGAAGCCAAAACATCTCTTGCGCCCTTTGGTGACTGGCAGATGAATGTTAAATCGTTAACGCAAGCAAAGTAGTAAATATACTTATTTTTAATTGAGCTAAACTGCAAATAAGGCACCGTTTAATCTGCTATATCAGCCAGATAATATGCTGTACTAGTATGAATATACACTATCTCTGCTGCTCCATGCTGTTTACACAGAGTGCGGTATTGTGCAGCATTCACTGCTCGCAGCCATAGGACATATGCGCTTCACGTTCAATTGAAAACACTGTGTCAAATTTTCAATGCCCAATCCGAGGAGACAGCGCGCTTGCATATTTTATTGGTGTGCATTTTGATGCGTTTAGATTTATGTCTAAACCAAACCAAACGATCCAAGTTAACAAACTCGTCAACTGATCCGGACCATAGAAACCAACTAGAAACCAAGGTGTGAAAACGCTCTTTTACACTCAGCAAATTCAGTTTAAATCCAGAAATCCTTACAATCAAGCTGAGATGTTTACAATAAAGTAAAAGAAGTTATCTACACTTTATACTTTATCTTTATTGTTGGCCCCATGTTGGATTTATCTTTCCTTAAACATACAAGTATATACTAGTATTTCAATTGATACCACTAATATAAAAATAATAGCATTTTACATTTCTCACATTCATTATTTTATTTAAATTTATTATTTTATTTAACAAATAATCTCAGTTAATCACAGAATATTCCTGTGATTAATCTGATTAAATTTCTTAAGCAATTGACATCACTACTTTTAACTACATTCATTCCCATGTAAGTAAATGGAGCACAAAGGAAACTTCAGTTAAAATATGGGGTGATTCAGAAGGGCAGCAGATCATCTTCAAAAGAAACGATCAACCAATCTCATTGTGGATTCGTTGGTCGTACAGTAGTCATACAGAAGACCTGGTGTCATGGTGTGGGGTACAATTTCATTCAATGCCAGATCATCTTTGGTCTTCACTTCAGGGACTTTTACAGCTCAACGTTACATTATGTTAATGAGGTCCTGCAAACAGTAGCCATAGATTTGCTAAACACACACTTATTATACTTTCTGGACTTTATTTACATATCGTTGCTGTCCTATGACAACCACTTATCTCCATCTTGGTCGTTGGAGTTTTAGTTTACTACATATATTGAACAGACAAACTGTCCTTTACACTGTGCCAACATTTCTTGATGAACGGACCAATAGAAACTCTTCAAAATGACCTGAAATAAACTCATTTCACATTGACTTCCATTGAAAGTTTAGAAGGTTTTTTCTCTCAGCTGTAAAGTTGCTGTTTTGGAGAAAAGTGTTTTTCATTGGACAGCGACAATATGCTAAACTTGGTAAACCGTTTTTTGTGTATATTTATGTGTATATATATATATATATATTTACAGTAACAGTCAAACATTAGGACAAGTCTTTGTTTATTATTTATTTTTATTTTTTTCCTATATTGCAAACAAAATCATCCAGACTTTGAAGGAACACACAAGGAATCATGTAGTAACTCAAAAGTTTTAAACAACCAAAATACTCTGTGTGGTGTTTTAGGTGCTCTTATCTAGGATGCTGTTAATTGTGGTTTCTGAGGCTGGTTACCCTGATGAACTTGGTCCTGATGAGTGCCAGTTTCATCATAGCATTTCTGATATTCTTTGCAGTTCTCGAAATGTTTTCTATTGACAATTATATTCAGTCATAATATGGATTAGAACATTACTCAAATAGAGCTATTCGCTGTATAACAACTTCTACCTGTTTACAACTTTACTACTGATGCTCTCAAACACATTAAGAGGCAAGAAACTTAAGTAATTAACTCTTGATGAGTTCAGCACAGCTGTTAACTGAAAGCCTGAATTCCAGGTGACTCTACCTCATAAAGCTGACTGAGAAAATCCAGGCAAGATGTGCAAAAACGAAAGTCATCTAAGCAAGAGGCGCTACTTTAAAGAATGTAAAATATCAAACATAGTCTGGTTTGTTTAATACGTTTTTGTTTACTAAATAATTCCATATATTTTTCGTAATAGTTTTGGGTGACTTTAATATTAATCTATGATTACATTTTTGACAGGTATTGTACATACACACATATACATATAATCATATAGTCAACAGATATGAAATCTGAAATGTAGAAACTGGCATACCTATGGATATATATGAATATATATGTGTGTGTATAACTGGAAAAGGGCATGCTTTAGTAGGCTTACACACTCACACAAACAGAACACACGCATCCATATAAGAGCAGGTTGCTTAAAATGCATGTGCAAACAGACTGTCAGACATGCAGAAACACACACACACACATACACTCACACATACCCATACTTACCCCCCCCCCCCCCCCCACACACACACACACACACACACACACATATTCACAGCCCTGCTACCAGGCGTGCCAGGCTGTCATTTCCAGCTCAGCCAGTGTTACAAATGTCTCGTGTTAGTGCAATTACCTCAGTTTCCCCCCAGCAGCACTCTGTGCCAGCAGAGTCAGAGAGACAGACAGACAGATAGATAGATAGATAGATAGATAGATAGATAGATAGATAGATAGATAGATAGATAGATAGATAGATAGATAGATAGATAGATAGATAGATAGAGGGAGAGACAGACAGACAGACAGACAGAGAGAGGGGAAAAACACTTAGTGACGCACACTTGTTCCCTCTCAAGATTTCTGCACTAATCCTGTTTTCTGCAGAGCGTGACTAAATACACTCGCCACTCAGCTGCAGCTCGGTACAAAAAAAAAATCATTTAGAGCATTTATTTGCAGAAAATGAGAAATGGCTGAAATAACAAAAAAGGATGCAGAGTTCATATTCATAACGTTTTAAGAGTTCAGAAATCAATATTTGTTGGAATAACCCTGGTTTTTAATCACAGTTTTCATGCATCTTGACCTGTTCTCCTCCACCAGTCTTACACACTGTTTTTGGATAGCTTTATGCCTTTACTCCTGGTGCAAATATTCAAGCAGTTCAGTTTGGTTTGATGGCTTGTGTTCATCCATCTTCCTCTTGATTATATTCCAGAGATTTTCAATTCTGTAAAATCAAAGAAACTCATCATTTTTAAGTGGTGTATTTTTCCCCCAGAGCTGTACAATACAGTACAATACAATACAATATGATACGATGAAAACCTTAACATACTGTAGCATAACATTACAGTGTCAGCATTTATCACTATATATAATATACACAGCTTGCTGTATATCTAAACAGTAATTATCTAAATCTAAAACTTCATTATAGTTTATGATAAAAAACATAAGACAGTATAACTGTCAATATAAGAACACCAAAAATAAGTCTACCTATATAAATGGTTTATGAATTAGTTTATTAATGGTTATTAATTCGGTTATGGATGCTTTAATTTTTTAATCTTTTTCTTGATCAGTTAAAACATAGAAAAAAATAGAAAGGGCAACAGTGATCCCACATTTATTTACACTGTAAACCTCAGATCTGTCTATGTACTTAACGTCTTTTAAACCTGAAATAAAAAAAACAGGTTTATTAATTAACAACTAACAGCAATGATAATGATGGAAAACATTCACATATTAAATTAATAGACTGACATTCTGTATTACAGTTTTTCCCAAATGTTTAAACGCATTTCTAAAAACTTGGCTCATTTTCTCAAAACTCTAAACACAAACTGAAAATGATTAACTCCTTTGTTGAAACTCTACAAATCTCCAACAAAACTGATTCCTTCCACCAAAACAAAACACACAGATATTTTATGCTCATCTCTTACAGAGCATCAAATAAACACTGACAAGATCAATTCAAAGCACTGTTATCAGAGGTATTTGGTTATGTTTTTGACTTCATGAGGCCGCTGTACAAGTCCATGGAAATATGTTGGCTTTCTCTTGTTTTTATTTATTTGATGTGGTGTAGGACCCCCCCACCCCATTTACAGTACTTCACAAATATAAGCTATATGTACTGTATGTAAAATGTTGCAAAACTGTAATTTTCACCTATTTTCACAATGAGAAACATGACAAGGAAAATTCACATACAAAGAGGACACAAAAATGTATTTATTGCAAAATGCAAAGAAACAGAGCACAGTTCTTCAGACCCCTGATCTCGATCAGGCAAGAAGACCTCATCTACATCAGCTGCAATATTCTCCCTCGCCAAACAGCGGGGTAAAAACACCTCGCATGGCAAATCCATCTTTGGCAATCAACTGTGTGGATGTCATCACATGCCTCCCCCATTATATGAAGTAGAGCCACACGCTCGTGGGATCTGCGTTTGTACACTTTCCACCTCCATGCAGAAAAGAATTCCTCTATTGGATTGAGAAATGGGGAATATGGTGGGAGATGCAGCACAATAAACTGTGGATGGATTTAGAGAACCAATCATTGACCAGAGCTGCCCAGTGGAAACTTACATTATCCCAGATGACAACATAGGAGGGCTGTATCAGTCACGTGAGGCCTCTTTTATACTCTGACAAATGATTGAAACGTTCTTCTAATTAAGTTTACATAGCTGCAACTTGTGTGAGACTACTTGGTAATTAGAGTTTTGTATTTGAAGGTTAGTGATTCTCAGGTGAGCAAGGTGTACTAAATGATGCAATTTGTGTTTAGTGATTTGCAAAGCTGTGATTTAGAATGATATTTGAGTGAGAACATATGAAATTGTGTTTAGAGTTTAGCAGTTTGGAGTCACAATGTTGACACATGAGCTTCATGTTTTTGGATTTGTGTGCATAGTTTCATATTTTTTGTGTAAACATTTGGGAAAAACTGTATATACCTTGATATTTTCTGTATGCTAGTTGACATTGTCATGAATGTAACAGATAGTAATAGAACAGTAAAGCATTTATAACCAATTTAATTAGCATTAACAAACTCCTTTTTAACCCATTCACAAATCCTTGTTTTGGTAGTCTTATTTTAAAGTGGTACTAAAAATGTTATTAAACCACTTCTGCTAGATTTCTATGTTTAATAAACTGGATACACATATAGTAAACTGTGTAGCAGGTGCAATATTACAATATGGTCATTTTAAATAAAATAGTTTCAAGTATATCAATATTCATAATATATTGCCCAGACCTAGCGCGCACACACATGCACACACACACACACACACACACACACACACACACACACACACACACACACACACACTCCGCGTATTGCAGAGATCAGCACTAGTGTTATCTGTAGCACAATGAGATTCCAGTACACATTCTTATTCAGGAATGTGTGAGGAACCTTCACATTCCCCACCAGGGACAGTCTGCTGGGGTCTACACAAACATAAAGGAGAATATCTGTGGAGGGAGAAAAGAGGAAACCGCAGCAGGGAGGACACAATTGTTTTGATCAGGTAGAGAGAGAAAGAGAGAGAGAGGATGCTAGTGAGAGAGCGAGAGCAAAAGAGAGAGAGCAGGCTAGAGAAAGAGAAAGAGAGAGCAGGCTAGAGAGAGAGATAGAGAGAGAGAGAGAAGGTTAGAGAGAGGGAGAGAGACAGAGATGGAGAAGGTTAGAGAGAGGAGAGAGAGAGAGAGAGAGAGAGAGAGAGAGAGAGAGAGAGAGAGAGAGAGAGAGAGAGAGAGAGAGAGAGAGAGAGAAGGCCAGTGAAAGGCGTTTTTTTTCTCCAACTGAAAGGATTCCCTGTGAGCTGCTCTAATGACTGCAGAAACCCCCTGCTGTGAGCGCTGGCACGGCCCAGTGTAAACTCCGTCACCACATCACCACTGGCACACACACACACACACATACACACTTACCGTCACACACAAACAACACATTCAGTAACATTATCTGACATGTATACAGTACACACTATAATAACCCAACCTGCTGCCTCTGCCTGATACACTCTTACCAGCACACACAAACACACATAAACACACACACATACCCACACACACACATACGTGAGCAAACACACTGACATGACACTTCCTTGCTGAAACCAGAAAACCAGGATGTTCTACCATCCACATAACATATGGTAGTCCCATGACAGTCCCAGTGCAGCTGATGGATTGAAGATATGGTGCAGCAGAATAAGGACTAGCTACAGTTAGTAACTCTAACCCAGCACAGCGCACCTGTACAGCAGGTATGATATACTGATATACTGCAAGCCAGCAGGCCTCTCTGGCATCCATGCGTACTGTAATGTTTCAAATATAGTGGTTCTAACTTTTAGTAAGTTTTACCAAATTGAAAACCTCTGGAATATAATCAAGAGGAAGATGGATGATCACAAGCCATCAAACCAAACTGAACTGCTTGAATTTTTGCACCAGGAGTGGCATAAAGTTATTCAAAAGCAGTGTGTAAGACTGGTGGAGGAGAACATGCCAAGAAACATGCATGAAAACTGTGATTAAAAACCAGGGTTATTCCACCAAATATTGATTTCTGAACTATTAAAACTTTGAATGAACTATGAATATGAACTTGTTTTCTTTGCATTATTCGAGGTCTGTAATCTCTGCATATTACTTTTTTGTTATTTCAGCCATTTCTCATTTTCTGTAAATAAATGCTCTAAATGACAATATTTTTATTTAAAATTTGGGAGAAATGTTGTCTGTAGTTTATAGAATAAAACAACAATGTTCATTTTACATATACCTATAAATAGCAAAATCTGACAAATTGATTCAGAAGCAGTCTCTTATTACTTTCCAGAGCTGTTTTTATATATACTCTTTACATATATTCATTTTACATATGTCATTATTATGATTGCTATAATTATGATGATTTTTCACATGGCTGATATTTTGGTGAATGCTCAGTGCGTGATCTGTGTAGGTCGAGTGCCAACAATGAGCATACGCATACATTACAATATAATTACGATAATTATGTGAAAAATAAGTCATAGGAAAACTGTACTGATGTCTGTACTTAAACATACAAAATGTATTAAAAAAAATAATTTGTGCGTTTATGAAATTATTATGTATTAATAATCACTCTGTGACTTAGATACTGTAAATAAAGTAAATTAAAACAGCAAGAATTTTTTTATGATTTATTTCAAATGTTCTCGAATAGTCCCAATAGTCCCACTTTCAGCTGCTAGTCAGCTGTATATCCAGCTATATATTTTCTATGATTATACTGTATATTAATGCTGAATGACATACACATTAGATCTACTAGAAAAAATGACATGATAGGCTTAAATAAAGCTAGGAGTGCTACAGATGTGTGCCTGAAGGCAGGTGAATAAAGGTAGTAGGTGAATTTATTAAGCCTGCAACTCGGCAGTGTTATTCACACACACACAGACACACACACACACACACTCTCTAAAAGCAGTCTCTTCCCATGCTAAAAAAGCTTTTTACCCAGGCATAAATCAGTTGAGCTCAAAGCCACAGTCTCTCATCACGGCAGCTTTTATTTGGAGGTTAAATGTGAGCAGCGCGACTCCAGCCTTGAGGGCAGCATTAATAAATCATTCAGTAAACACGCTCCCCTCAGCGAGAGCCACTCCGTCCTATTAGCACAGGGAATTAAAAGGCCATGGAAAGCTCCGGACCTATCCGCACGCTCCACGCTCCCACTAACCTGCTCTGTTTCACCAACTGCTCTCTGGAGTTTCATAGCTTTATAGAGTCAACACACATCTTATTAAACCTAATGATGAGAAAGACAAACTTTCAGAGTAGTGACGTCAACATGTGACACTTAGTCTGAAAAATAATGCGTCTGAAAGCTTACTCTGTTACAATCAAGTAATGGAATAATAAAAAATAACCTAGTTTGCAGCATAGTTATTTAAATACAATTCATACAATATATTCCCCCCCCCCATTCTCCCCAGTCTACCCCGCCAGTTTCCCAACCCCCTATCACTAGTGATGCCCCAACACCAGTAGGGTGAAAACATCAGTAGGGCATATGCATTGGGGAGTAGCATCACAGCATCACAGTTCCGATACATCAGCTCACAGACGCATTGTGCTGTCTGACATCACCCTTCGGAGTGATGAGAAAAGAGGAAAGAGCATCAACTAAACAAAGACAGAGAGCAGGGCCAATTGTGCTCTCTCAGGGCTCCAGTAGCCGATGGCAAGCTACATAAGCAGGATTCGAACTGGCGATCTCCTGATGATAGTGGCAGCGCTTAGCCCGCTGCACCACTCGGATCCCCTTAACAATACTGTTTTAATACAAAGTTTAATCATTAATAGTGAATTAACACACTATTACAAATATAGATGATTAAGCTTTACCTTAAAGGAGAAAACTATTGTGAACTTTTGTCAAATAGCCCATCTCCGTTTTCCCCCCCGCATTCCAAAGTACAGCACTTTGAGTTGATGCTCCCAACAGGCTTACAATTTTACTGCATTACCAAGCTTAAAGTAGCTCCACACTTCATTGGTAGAATTTAAAAAGGGTTCTGACATTTAAAACAAGGTACTGAAAGCTTTGAAAGTGCACAGGTAGTTTATTAAAAACACAGTTTATACAGATCTAACCTTTGAATAGTACTCTGGTGCCACCATCCTGAAATTATTTAATGATAATTTGACTTATGAGCATAAATGGTAGGATGTAAGTTAGGTATAAGTTTACATTCAATGGAGAATCTTTTACATTAAACAAATAATAAAGCAATTGTGTTTAATGGACATGCAGTTGAGTGTTAATTGTGCATCTATGATGCATCAAGAATGGACCATCCAAGTAAAGTGTTGCCCAAAAAATCATTTTACACATTCTTCTTATACTGTATATTTCCACATAATGCCTTTCTATTCAGTTCCATTCAACTGGATTCAAATTCAATTAAAGACCGTGTTTTACTACAAATGCTGTCATAAATAAATGAATGAATGAATAAATGATGAGTGAGAGGGTGTGCCCTAGTAAAAAAAAAGTAGATTAAAGTATACTCTGCATTATTATGCTATAGTGCACTAAAGTGTTCTTGTAGCTACATTATTATTAATCAGTATATTTAAATAGTGCTAAAATGGAGCAACTTTTTTTGTACTTATTATACTTACTTATTAATTGTATAAAATAATACAAAAGTCTTCCTGAAATTGTGCACATAAGTGTACTTAACTGTGCTAAAACTGAACTATTTTAAATATACATATGTAAGTAATATTTAAACATTCAAACTACTTCATACATGTAACCCCATATTTTGAATATGCTTACAGTAAAATTAAAATACATTTAATGAGCATTACTTTAACTGTATCCCTATTATACACCAGGTATTTTAGGAATGTATTAAGAACTGATGTTAAATATGTGATCTATTTACATTTGAGTACAAATACGCTTCTTGTTCCTGTCTTTTGTATGTAGCACACTTCTAGTATACTTCGTTGGGTTTAAAATATATTTTTTAATATACTGTAATACAATTTTTAGTGTGTTACAAATGTACTTTTTTGTTTTTGTTTGTTTTTTTGAATTAGTAGTAGTATTTTAATTTACTTTCTAAAAAGTTAAAAGTTACATGATACATTGTAGTTTAACACACTCTGTTAAAAATGTACAAAAGTATATTTGTAAATACAGATTTTAGACGAATATTGAATTACATTAAACTAAAAGTGTGCTTTATAGTAGTTTATTTTTTTAAATACACTATATTATACTTTTTAAAAAAGTATGATCAAATTTTACTTTTAGACATTTGATGAAAGCATAATATTAATGTACTTTTAATATATATTTTTGGTAAGCACATAAATCTGCTAGTATACTACAGCGTACTTAGACAATTCTCAATATGTTTTAAGTGCAATTAAGTATATATTTTTTTCACCAGGGTATATGTTATGGGTGAGAATAGGTGCTGGTGTAGGTTCTGGGTGCCTTCTAAACTCCATTCACACCCCCTGTTTCTTCCCACTCACAGTTCTGATGTAGGCAGGCTAGTAAAAGGCTTCACGTTATGGTATGATATAATATATATATTATATATATTATATATATATTATATCATACCATAACGTGAAGCCTTTATATATATATTTTTTTTTTACTTTATTTATTTATTTATTTTCTTTCAAGTGCAGTAGTACAAAATGTGTACTTACAAGACAATATAGGTATAATACAGGTATAATGTCTTACTCAACAGTCTTACTCACAAAAAAAAGAAAAAAAGGCAGTATGTGTATGCTAGCAGAAAAAAAAAACTGGACACTATTTTGTCAAAAATGTGTCTGTTTTTTAATTGTAGGTTTGCAGTTATTTCGTCCATTAAATACACGTCCTTAACCTTTTCCCTCCATTGTTGTATTGAGTGGGGCTGTTGCTTTAGCCAGGAGATTTTAATCATTGCAATCATTTTCTCTTAGTGATCAAAAGAAGAACTCTTGCTATTAATAGCTGGTTTCTATCTGTTACTTCCTCTGGTAAAATTCCTAAAATAAAGCATGATGGTTCTAATGGCAATTCTATGTTTAGGCATTTGTTTATTTCATTTAGTATATTTTTCCAATATTTCTAATCATTTAGGGCAATCCCAAAATATGTGTGTATGGTTTTCTACCAAACCACAGCCCCTCCAACATTTATCTGATGTGTCTTCCGATTTGGATGAAATGAGGGGAGTCCTAAAATATCTCATCTTAACTTTCCATTCAAATTCCTTCCAGACTTGGCTATTGATAATTTTACGTCCCTTACTACATGATCATTTCCATCTTCATTTTCATCTGAAATAGTAATGATCATCTCTAATTCCAATTTTATTTTAATATCTATACTATTATCCATTGATTCATTTTGTAATATATTAAATATATATATGTGGTATGGTATAATATTGATGCCCAACATGCAGAACTGGCAGAAGTCACTCTGTTGGCTGTGCCCAGAGAAGCAGCGGGCACAGTGACATCAGCACTCAGGCGACTAGCAGGCGCCACCAGATCTTCCCTGCTTTCTGCTGACTTGCCTGAACCCGTAACTGCCTGTGTGAGTGTTTACTTGCTGTCGGACCTGATGTGAGACTTGGCCGGGGACTCGCAGAACCGACTCCCTGGTAACCATTGCCAGGGAAATGGCCCTGCTGGTAGCTGTGCCGAGGGGCCGCTGGGAAATGGCCCAGACTCGCGGGCTTCATTAGCTCATTCTCTCGCTGCGCTTTATTTCAGCTTATTGAAATTCATAAGTTCTGGGAAATCGTCCCTCCACGAGCCGCTTTCTTTTCTGAGGCTGAAAGTGTCCAGTAATGTATTTTTTAATTAAACGTACAGTAGCTCACGATAACCCCGGAGAGCTCCGCCCTCTCAGACAATTACTCTCCACATACGGTCCACTCGGTCCCAGTCTAATCAAAGCGTGATGCAGCGCACAGATACGTCAGATTAATGTCAAAGTTAATTTGAAGGCCGTTCATAGTAATTCCATAATTTCCTGCAAAATGCAAGCTTCCATATATATATATATGGAATATAAAAAAGTGTTGGGACACTGTATGCATTGACTGTATGCATTCATTACTCTACATTACTACATTTATTTCAGGCAGAAATTATAAAATTTCTTGATTAAATGTCTGAACTGTCCAGGGAAGATGATGTTCTATACAGCTCTGGAAAAAAGAAAATAAGAGAGTTTAATCAAGAGGAAGATGGATGATCACACCAAATCTGATCAAACCAAGCTGAACTGCTTACATTTTTGCATCAGTAGTGGAATAAATTTATTTAAAAGCAGTGTGTAAAACTGGTGGAGGAGAACATGCCCAAATGCATGAAAACGAGTGGAATTGAAAACCAGGTTTATTCCACCAAATATTGATTTCTGAACTCTTAAAACTTTATGAATATGAACTTGTTTTCTTTGCATTATTTGAGGTCTGAAAGCTCTGCATCTTTTTTTGTTATTTTGTTATTGCAGCCATTTCTTATTTTCTGCAAATAAATGCTCTAAATGACAATATTTTTATTTGTAATATGGGGAAAAGGTTGTCCGTAGTTTATAGAATAAAACAACAATGTTCATTTTACTCAAGTGTATACCTATAAATAGCAAAATCAGAGAAACTGATTCAGAAACTGAAGTGGTCTCTTAATTTTTTTTCAGAGCTGTATTTAGATTTTAGAGCATTGCATTGCTGTGAGAATGTAACCCATAAGAGCCCAGAGCCATTTCTGAATGTTGATGCCAATTTCAAAATTTATTGAGATACATTCAGTGAGAAGATCATTCATGTTTGTTTCTTATTGTGGGAAAATGACTGTAAATATTTTAAGGTTAAAATCAGGATGTAACATCAATGACACAACAAATAACTAGTAATAATAGTTTGTTTTATGGACCATAAAACATTAATTAAAGCATTAATCGTAAATTCACCGTAAACTATAACAAACTAACTGCCTCAACTAACATTAAAAAACAAATTTCATGTTAAAAAATGCAGTTGAATCCTAGTTGAAGCCAAGCCAACTACTCTGCACATGCTCATTTCAGCTCTTTAGTTAAACGGGCTCTACCCAGAAATTCTGCAGGGGTTTCACCTGATGTTGGACACGCTATTTGCCTATTGGACACGTCCTCCCACCTCTCACCACTCACAATCAGTGTGTAGTTTTTATACATTGAAAAATTAATTATCTGAATGCAAGATTTCTAATTGGTACAACTTTCTTTTTTCTTTCAAAACTTAAACGTGTGAGTTCGAGACTCTAGAAATTCTAGTGCAAAAAGCTGTTTTTTCTTTCATTTTTACAGTGTACATATTATTTCTGTATGTGTAGCTAAATAAATATGACCAAGAGTCACAGATGTATATCAGTGTAAATATTTAATCATTTTTTGTTCCTGGTACACATTTAACATCCTTAATAAAATGATGATGGTAGAGTCTGACCACTGCACAAAGTCTTCTCCATCCAGCACATTCCAAATATTCCCAATGAGGTTAAGCTCTGGACTCTGTGGTGAACAATCCATGTGTGAAAATTATGATCTCATGCTCCCTGAATCACTCTTTCACAATTCCAGCCCCATGAATCCTGGTATAATCATCTTGGAATATGCTCATATCATCAGGAAAGAAGAAAAAATCCATTGATGGAATAACCTGGTCTGTATTCAGTATATTCAGGTAGTCAGCTGACCTCATTCTTTCAGAACATACTGTTGCTGAACCTAGACCTGCAGACCAACTTACTTAAATCCAGGTGGAGACTTTTTTTGGCCAGACTGTGTACATGGCTTCAATATTCTCACACAGTTCCTGCAGATTTCCGCGGTAGGGGAGGATTGTTGATATTGTAGAAGTTCCAATAGCATCCCACACATTTTCAACTAGGGAAAACTCTGGTGATGCAGCCAGCCACTCATCTGTTTCTTCAAGGCAAGCGTTCAAAACTTCAGCAGAATGGGGATGAGCATTGTTCTGTTGGAAGCATGTGTTTTTTTTTATCTGTATGACTAGATACCTTCAAAATAGAAGGTCCTTAGAAGTTCCTTTAGTCATAAAGTGAAAACAAAGTATGGGAACAAGCAATCTGAACTTTTAGATCTGCTGACTCAGGCATGCTCATCTAAAGATGAAGCATTTTATCAAATTATTCTACGATTAATAAATAAGACTTTTATTTATTTGACCAGGCTGTGTACATTGAGTTGCGGAGGCTTTGGTGTAATTTCCCGTTAAATGTATGTTTTTCTGATGCTGACAAATGAAGAAATTATATTTAATGGATGTTTTGGTCAGTGTAATCTCTGACAGCAATGTAGTACGCAGGTCTGTGTTGACACAACAATGAAATGGGAAGCTGATAATGAACAGTGTAAACCATGGAAACCCAGCAAAACAGATCTAGTGGTCTCCTGAAAGAGGCACTTTAGGTGTTCTTGTAACCACTTTATTTTATTAATCAGTATATTTAAAGAGTGCTAAAATGGAACAACTACAACTTTTTTTGTACTTATTATTATACTCTAATTGTATAAAACTACTATAAAAGTCTTTAAGTCTTTAATTAAATTGAGCTAAGTGTACTTAACTGTACTAAAATGAAAATATTTAGAATATACTTAAGTGACATTTAAACATACTACTACTTCATGTATGTAACCCCATATTTAAAATATGCTTACAGTAAAATTAAAATGCATTTTAATGATTATTACAACTGTATCACTATTATACACCCAGTATATTAGAAATGTACTAAGAATTGATGTTAAATATATGTTTATATTATCTATTTACATTAGAGTACAAATATGCTTCTTTTTCTTGTCTTTTGTAAGTAGCACACTTCCAGTATACTTCGTGCATTATAAAAATATATTTTAATGTTTAACTGTAGTACAGTTTTTAGCGTGTTACAAACTAAATTTATATTTTCCGAGTTATTATTACAGAGCATTGAAATACATTTGAACTGCTGAATCTATATTAATGTAATACCTAAATATATTTTAAAACGTTTTACGAATGTAGTAAATTCATTTACTTCCTAAACAGTTACATGACACATTGTACTTTAAGTGAAAAAAAAACAATTAATTAATTAATTAATACACTAAAATGTAAATTGTGGAAATTATTAAGTATTTTAGAAGTTTATTGAATTACAAATTACTACTTTTTAAAAAGTATGATCAAAGTTTACTTTCAAACATTTGATGAAAGCATAATATTAAAGTACTTTTAATATATTTTATTTATAAGTACATAAATCTGCTAGTATATTTCAATATGTTTTAAGTACAATTAAGTATATATATATATATTTTTTTTTCACCAGGGCCCCCTCACACGCCCTCAGTCCTTCATTCCTCTGAGTCACAGTCTGATGTCTGTATATCTGAAAGCTGAATGTGTGTGTGAGTCTCAGCTGGATGTGTGGGCTCCTCCAGGCTGGGGTTTGCTGCTCTAATCTCAGGAGCTAAAGAAAGAGAGCTGAGTGCGCGTTTTCAGCCCGTAATCCAGGCCTGCGAGGCCCAGAATAATCCCGGATAAAGAGCTCCTTTCAGAATGAAGGCCCGCGGTTCCAGCACGCCTGATCTCACACAGCTGCTCCCTGGGACGGCAGTTTGTTTGCTCCGGCTCGCTCCGACTCCGGGCCAACAGCACGTGGCCGGCTCTGATTTAATGAAGTGACACCAAATCTCCTCATCTGGCTCCAGATCAGTCCACGGCCATCTGGGGGGGTTTGGGTTACAGTCAGCGGTGGGCAGAGTGGCCCAAACCCAAAACTCAAGCGCATGAAGTTGATCCTGTAATGAAATGATGACTAATGTGGAAGTCAAACCACACTATCAGAAAAGAACTGAGCTGAGCTGATGTAAGGCCTGTTACGATAATTACAATATATTGATATTACATACAATATATTGTCACTTACTGGTGCTGTTTCCTGTCTGTTCTGTTCTGTCTCTGTGTTTTTACTGCACTCTCTGTGTTTGTTTACCCACGTGAGCCTTGTGTGCTCCTCCAATGTCTCCACCTTAAGCGTTTTCACCTGTGTTTCAGTTGTAGCTCCGCCCCTTCGTTACCTTTGCCCAGGTGTTCTCAGTTTCCTTTCCTGCGTCCTTGTGTCTGTATTTATAGCTCTGTGTTTCCTGTTTCTATTGTCGGTTCTTTTACATCTTCACAGCTGTTAGGTTGTTGGTTTTCTTAGTTTCTTTTCAGTGTATTTTTTGTTTCTTGTATCTTTTGGTTTATTTCTCTGTATTTTTTTTGTTTTTGTTTCTATGTTTATATTTTCAATAAATTACTTGCATTTGCATCCGCTCCCTGCGTCCTCTCCCTGCTACTGTCACGTCCTCCCTATGTTTCCCTGTGTTTTTCCCGTTTCCTAGTGTGTTTCTCCAGTAGTTTTCCGTCACGTGTGTCTAATTTGTAGCTCCGCCCCTTCCCCAGGTGTTCAGTGTTTCATGTTACTATATATATAGTATCCTTTTGTCTATGTTTATCGGTCGGTCTTTGCACCTTCCCGTGTTGTCTGTCTTGCCACGTTTACGTTACTGCGTATTCCTCGTTCCTTGTATTTACTTGCTATTGTTTATTTCTAGTTTGTTATTTGTCACGTTTATTTCTAAGTCACATATTTTTTCTCGTATTTATCCCTGTATATATCCCTAGCCCTGTTTTGTTATTATCTGTTTTATGTTACTCCCTGTTTGTTTGTTTATGTACATATACTTATTCATTATTCCCCTGTTTGTTTGTTTGTTTATCAGTTGTTTATTAAAGTCTGTCTTACCCGCTTATAAGTCCGCCTCCCGTCTGCTCTTCTTACCCGTCTGTTCCCCTCCGTTACAGAAAGACCAACCGATAAACATAGATCCGGAGATCATAGTGCCATCAGCTGCCAGACGCCTAAAGAGGGACAATTTGTCTTGCTCTCTCTGGGTGGGTAGATGGTGCTCTCTCCTCTCATCACTCCTAGGGTAATGTTGATCAGCGCAAGGCTGGAACCAAGTCGCCGCGCTTTCCTCCGAGCGCGCTGTGAAGCTCAAAAATTGTGACATGCGTGGTGTTCGAATTTCTCCCCATTCATTTTTAAGGGGCGTTTTCGATCGAACATTATCAAGGTTTTAAGAAATCCATATTGCAAGTGCATACTGCAATCTAACACTAATTCTTACTAATTATAACTACACACAGCTCCTGTATAATCAGTGAAGCTCAAAAATGGGTAGCTACCTCTGGATATGGTCAAGTGAGACTTGTACATACTGTAGCTCCTGACGTCCTGCATGTACACTGTAAAACATTGCAGCCACATTAAGTTTTGTGAACTCATTTGTTCTTTTCAATTCCAATTGCCATGACAAGTTTAGGACATTGAAGTCCCTTCGTTTTAAATAAAAATAACTTAAAATAACATATTGTCTTAACTTCCTGTGAGTTATTCAAATTTGCCCAAGTTTATTTAACTTACGTTTTGAAGTTATTGATTAAAAAAATGAAAGTGGATAGATTTGAAAATGCAGAGAGGTGGAGTGATAGGCAGCAAGTTAGAAAAGACTGGAGTGCTTTTTACAACTTTAAAACCATGGGCACCCTTACTGACCATCTTTGTGTTGTCTGTTGCCCAAAGCTACCTTATCCTGGGCGTGCAGTATTATAATATATTATAATATATGTGTTGGCCTCAGTGTTGTAGAGCTCTTTACAGAGTTTACCCCTGTATTGCTCCATTATTATACTGTCAGTATTGGCAGTTAAATAATAATATACTAAATATATTGAGAATACCCATGTTAACTTAAAATGATAAGTTATGTTAATATTACTACAGCTTAATTAACTTGAAAGTGTGTGTTTAAATAAAGATGGATTGTTAGTTTATTTGACTAAACAGATCTTTTTTTTTTTTTTTAAAAAGGACAAATTAAACACTTGAGTTGTTTTAACTCAGTGCATCAAGTTGAAACAATAAGTAATGAGCATTTGAACAACTTGTTTAACTTAACATCTTGAGTTGAGACAAAGGTTTTAGAGTTAACTCAGCTTTTTGAGGCAGCAGGGGGACTTATGTTGCTGAGTTTAAACAACTTGAAATGTTTTACAGTGTACAGTAGAATAAATCATACTGTTCTGTTGGAATCAGACCTCAACCTCAGACTCAGAGAGATCAACCGCTGTCCTCGCAGTCGTTTCTCCACCCCAGCGGTTACTCTACAAAACAACGATTCAAGACTGAGTGACAAAACATTCAAACATGAGCTATTTTTCACCACATGCAATGATAACAGGCATCACTGTGCAGGAAATGTGTGGTGTGGTGAAGAGATTCATCACCGGGTCACTGATGCACAATGCCGGTCATGGGCAAAACACGAGGAGACGCCGACACCGCCAACACCACCTCTAAGGATGTAAGAGAATTACAGAGACCCCCGCTGAAACGCAGCCAGTTGTGAGGGGATTAGTAATGTTTTAGCACTGTGAGGCTGTGGTGATTACCACTCACAAGCAGCTGTCTCTAAAATGCCTTCCACTGACTCCTAAACCCATAAACCTGCTTAATCACCAAATGAGCAAAATCTAAAACGCTAGTCTAGCCAATAAAGCTGCCCGAGAAACAATACACCACATTATCTACTTGCAAAATCCTTATTTTTTTACATTTTTAATATACAGCTCTGGAAAAAATTAAGAGACCACTTCAGTTTCTGAATCAGTTTCTCTGATTTTGCTATTTATAGGTATATGTTTGAGTAAAATGAACATTGTTGTTTTATTCTATAAACTACAGACAACATTTCTCCCAAATTCCAAATAAAAATACTGTCATTTAGAGCATTTATTTGCAGAAAAGGAGAAATGGCTAAAATAATAATAATAAAAAAAGATGCAGCGCTTTCAGACCTCAAATAATGCAAAGAAAACAAGTTAATATTCATAAGGTTTTAAGAGTTCAGAAATCAATATTTGGTGGAATAACCCTGGATTTTAATCACAGTTTTCATGCATCATCTTGGCATGTTCTCCTCCACTAGTCTTACACACTGCTTTTGGATAACTTTATGCCACTCCTGGTGCAAAAATTCAAGCAGTTATCCCAGAGGCTTTCAGAAGAAACTTTTTTTAAGTGGTCTCAGATTTTTTTCCAGAGCTGTATATAAACATATACAAATATAATTATTTTTTGTAATTCACAACAATAAAAATGTTAAGGAATGTCGCATCATATGAAATTTTGTAAGGCCTTATTTTCTGAATACTTAATGTAATACTAACATTTTTAATAAAGAAATCACATAAGAAAATAAATCATAAGAAAACAAGGAAAATCACACTTTTTTTTCCTTTTCTGTGTCTACAATATTAATTGCTGATAATGTATGTTTATGTATGTTTGAAAATTTTCAGTTTTTCAGTTTTATGTGATTCACAGGAAAAATAAATGAAGGCATACATATTTCATTTAAATATCAAGTGATGCGACCCATAAATAAGCAGTAACTGTAAAACTATAATACAATTCTAATTAAAATGACGTGTTTAAATGATTCTTTACTGATACATATGTCTGCTTAAGATGTTTTTTTCTAAAACATTAGAAGTTTTTGTATGTGATTTACAGAAAACATAAGTTAAGTACAGTTATGAACTTTTAAGTTATGACATTATAGAACATAAATGTGAGATTATTATTTACATAAATAAACTCCTTGTGTATAAACGCATTACACTACTGAGAATAAAAGAACTCTCAATAAAAAAAATAAAGAAATGTCATTTATTTTAAGATAAATAAGCTAATTAGTCTGGATACTGTCTAATATAATGTAATATTACACAACATTTTTAATGTTTGAACAACTTTACAAGGCTTTATAATTGGTGAAAATCCTTATTTGTCATTAACACAAGTCCTTTATATTATATTTATATTTTAAGCATACATATTACACAAAAAAAATAAGAGACCACTTAAAAATTGAGTTTCTTTGATTTTACCAAATTGAAAACCTCTGGAATATAATCAAGAGGAAGATGAATGATCACAATCCATCAAACCAAACTGAACTGCTTAAATTTGTTCACCAGGAGAAAAGGCATAAAGTTATCCAAAAGCAGTGTGTAAGACTGGTGGAGGGGAACATGCCATGATGCATGAAAACTTTGATTAAAAACTAGGGTTATTCCACCAAATATTAATTTTTTGAACTCTTAAAACTTTATAAATATGAATGTTTTCTTTGCATTATTTGAGGTCTAAAAGCTCTGCATCTTTTTTATTATTATTTCAGTCATTTTTCTTTTTTTGCAAATAAATGCTGTAAATGACAATATTTTTGGGGGAATTTGGGAGAAATGTTGTCTGTAGTTTATAAAATTAAACAACAATATTAATTTTACTCAAACATATACCTATAAATAGCAAAATCAAACTGATTCAGAAACTGAAGTGCTCTCTTAATTTTTTAAAAGCTGTATATTATTTTTTCTATGTTTTTGCACTTTTACCTTACTTTATTTTTTTATTTCATTTTTAGTGCTCTCTGTTCTGTGTGAACAGCATTGAGGCTGGTGTTTAATTGAGTTCTGTCTGTCTGTCTGAACTGAAAGTATAGAGAGTATAGTGTGTGAAAACAGGTTAACACCACTGACAAACAGGCCATTTCCTTATAAACACAGGGCTGTGTTGTTTGTGGTGTTTGTGGGTGAGTGCAGCGCTGTCTCTGTCTCTCTTTCACACACACACACACACACACGCTCCCCCGGCTCTGCTCTGTTTTTTCTCTAAAGGGAGCAACACCTTCACACACCCACTGACACACAGATCCACACACACACACTGCTTATTAACGACATATAACACTCCTCCACTCCACCAGGACACTACAGGACATTACAGTACACCTCCATACCACTATAACATAATAACCTACAGGAAAAACACTCCTTTTCCCTACGCGACAAGATATAGTGCCTCATCTGCCCTCTACTATCGTTAAGTATTGATAGTATACAGGCTTGATTCTCTAAATCCTTGAATTCCACCAAATAAGATTTTCAATTAAAGGAAAACACACATTTTTAAAATCATTTAATAGAACTAAGCGTCAATGTACTATTATGTAAAAACACTTTTTTATTAAATTATTCTTTAAAATATGTTGTATAGCACATGTCCCCACTGACCATCATTACAGTTTACAAAAAAAAAAACACCTGGATTTAACTTAGCAAATAAGGTCTAGTCTAACATTTAGCAGTTTAACTTTCTGACTGTATCAAGCTTAATTTGTAGGTAAAATAAAAGGGTATAATACTTTAAAACTTGATCATTTATTTTTTCCATTTAGTATAGAGACAATTCAATGTTTTTTATTTAGTTTTTCATTTCACAAACAGAATTTCAAGAAAAATTCAAAGTTGAATCTCTCACTTTTCAGATTTGTCCTTTTTCGTGTCTTGCAACACAAATCTGATGTTATAATTCAAATTGCAAAATGCAAAAATGGAAAAATCTGAAAAAAAAAGATACATTTTTTTTATTTTTCCTGAAAGTCCGATTGTGAGGGGCAGAGATGAAAAAAAAAAAAAATTAGAAAAATGGATGAAAACGTATTTAGTGTACACTCCACTACATTAAAAAATGAAAACATGAAAATTTACATTCAGTTTTCTAATTTTGCATTCATCCTCAAACGAATATCAGAAAATTAAATTAATAAACGTTATACTGACCAAATGATCTGGTTGGATCACCATTAGCGTTGATTGCATCATGCATTCACTGTGGCATTGTTTCAACAAGCTTCTGCAATGTCACAAGATTTATTTCAATCCAGTGTCACATACATTAATTTTTCATCAAGATCTTGCAGCAGCATTGATGATGGTAGAGTCTGACCACTGCACAAAGCAGCTCTTCTCCAGCACATCCCAAAGATTCTCAATAGGGCAAGATCTGGACTCTGTGGAGAACTCTTAATCCATGTGTGAAAATGATGATCTCATGCTCCCTGAGCCCTGAACTCTTTTACAATTCCAGCCCAACGAATCCTGACATTGTCATCTTTGAATATGCTTGTGTCATCAGGAAGAAAAAATCCATCAACGGAATAACCTGGTCTATATTCAGTATATTCAGGTAGTCAGCTGACCTCATTCTTTCAGCACATAGTGTTGCTGAACCTAAACCTGCAGACCAACTGCAGCATCAACCCCACATCATTTACTTACTTACACTGTTTATTTCCTTTTTATTGATTTTATCTCATTTAGGCTATTACAACATCTTTTTCTGTCCTTCCACTAGGAACATTTTGTGATATTGTGTTTTTTTAGTCTGAGAATATTCTACCTAGAGTTTTATTTAGGCAGCTGTACCTATAAATACAGGCTTCACTGTGGTGGAACATTTTGACAAGGTAGCACAAATCCACAGCAGCTGTGAGTGACGAGCTAGTTAACATGCTCTCCTCCTTCACTCCCTCAGAAAGCTGCTGCTGTTCTGGGTTGAGAATGTGTTTAAATCAGTGAGATAAAGCTGGAGCTGCAGCTGTTGAAGGAAACGTACCTCCGGAGGTCGTTTCTCGGGGAATAAGGGTCTTTAAAACGCGTGAGAAATAACAAGTGTGGTGAGATTAGCGCTAATTATGTGAGTCTCAAGGCCTGTGCAGCAGTTTTACAACACGTGAAGGTCAGTTAGAAGAGTTATACATTAGAAAATTAGAATATGGACTCATGAATCAATTATGCACAATTTCTAACGCTATTAAATAAAGCCGCTATTGATTCTAAATAGAGACTGTATTAAAGTGCATTTGTTTTGCCTCAAACACTAAAACATTAATACAAAACACAAAGGTTACTTCTGGGTAGTGTACCTCCTGGTGAGAGATCACTGTCTGCTAAACATGCTTCTACGATATACTCAGGTTGTTTGGTTAGTCTACAGCTGAAACTGTACATCTACAAACTTCTCAAGTTACTGCTTTTTCCTACAGATCCTCCCTCTCTCACTCCTGTGACCCGCAAACCGAAAAACGGAGAAGACAAAAGAAGCCGCTTAAAATCATCCTCGAAGCTTCTTCTTCCAGTGGAGGATACACCAGAGTATTCTACTCAGGAAATCTTTTAGGAATATTAGAGGGACATCACACATTTTTATTAATCACTTACTTACTAATGTGTTTATTTATTGCTTTTTCTAATACAGTGTATAGAAAACCAACAACTGTTTAAAATTGTATAATTTGCATGACTGTAAAATATACAGCTCTGGAACAAATTAAGAGACTATTCAGTTTCTGAATCAGTTTCACCGATTTTACTATTTATAGGTATATGTTTGAGTAAAATGAACATTGATGTTTTACTCAATAAACTAAAACCAAAATTTCTCCCAAATTCCAAATACAAATATTACTATTTACAGCTTTTATTTGCAGAAAATGAGACATGGATGAAATAACAAAAAAGATGCAGAACTTTCAGAACTTAAATAATGCAAAGAAAACAAATTATTATATCATATTATAAAGTTTTAAGAGTTCAGAAATCAATATTTGTTGAAATAACCTTGGTTTTCCTCCGCCAGTCTTACACACTGCTTTTGGATATCTTTATGCCTTATACTCCTGGTGCAAAAATTTAAGCAGTTCAGCTTGGTTTGATGGCTTGTGATCATCCCTCTTCTTTCTTGATTATATTCCAGATGTTTCCAATTTGGTGAAGTCAAAGAAACTCATCATTTTTAAGTGGTCTCTCTCTCTCTCTCTTTCTTTTTTTAGAACTGTATCTTACCCCAAATCTGATGCAATGTATGCAGATGAAGATATTATGAAGATATACATATTTTTCACTGACTAAGACCAATAGGATCCACATGAATTTCCACATGGTGGGAAAGGTGATGCGATGACACTTAGTGGTGTAATATAGAGAAGGAGAAAATCCCCCAGGGTTAAGAGGGGCGGGGTTACCCCCGGGGGCTGTTTAACACCACTCTACTCTATAATGGGGTTACGCTTTTTGAAGAACATTAATATGGATCCCAAAACAAGGCAAGGCAATTAATCTACAGGTTAATGAGTTTCAGAAGCTTAGCTGAGAGACAGAGACACGGAGACTTGTATGCATAATTATTATTCATTTTATTTGCAAAATCATAATGAAATTGTACAGGATACGGTTCAAACTAAGGTGAAGAACGGTCGACAATCGTTCGTGGTCGTCATTGAAGCGATGGCTGCAATGACAGTGCTGTAGGCCTCTGTGGAGAGAACGTGGTTGATTAGGCCTGTGGTGTAATAATTATATAAATAATAATAATTATTATTATTATAATAATACAGTACATACAGTTACAGCTATATCGCCATGCATCATTCAATCAAGTGGTCACAGTCAATGTAAACATGAGGGATTGTTTAACATTCTGGATTATGACTGTGGAACCAGACAGAGCAGACCACAGACCACATGGTCAGAATCAAACATGGCATAAAACCATAAATAAAATCATACAGCAGAGAAGAATGGCTGATATCAATCAAATCAAAGACAAAAAAACATCAAAGCAAAATATAATAATAAAAAAAATTCCCGTCATTCAACATTCAACAAAGGATGATTGGTTGAGTGATAAAAATTGTGTTAAATTCTATTCGCATTACGATACATTTTAGAAAAATAAATATATATTATCCTCTTTCCCCCTTAAGTTCCTTCCTAAACTGTGAGATTTGTGCCAGTTCACTTTCACTACTTTTCACTAATAATAACTATATTCATTCAGATTCATAAACTGTGTTAGGTCCAGTGACTAGGTCCAGGTTTCCAGGCAGATATTGTCGCTGTCCAACGAAAAATAAGTATACGTATCTTTGTTTTAGTTGATTTTTAGTTATTAGTAATTAGAACACACAATTAGAACTATCCCTCATGCTGTGTCAAAATCTCTTAAACGAATGGACCAATAGAAAACTTAAAGAAAAAAAAGAAACTAATTTTATATTGACTTCTATTAAAAGTTAAGTAGGGTTTTATCTCTCTCCTGTAAAGTTGCTGTTTTTTCATTGGACAGTGATGATATCCACATTCACATGACATGAGTCAAGGGACAGTACCATGTCAATAGATAGTGAATTGTGAATTAATAAATTGATCCCAAGTGTTGGCCTGGGGAGAGCCATTCATGTGTGTAGTGAGAATGTGTCACAAAAAAAGGCATTATTACCAACAGTGCACAGTAAGGGTGGGACAAAGTATCAATATTGTGATATATTCTATTGTATTGTCTTTGTTTGTGATGCATTATATCGATATGTGGTGTCAAATATCAATATTTTATTGAAACATAGAAGCTTTAAGCTACCTAAGAATTGTCCCTTAGTTTGACTTACTAAAGTTACTAAAGCAGGGATTGACAATAGGCCTGTGAGGTTGTTTAAACTATAATGAAATAAATGTATAAATAAATAAAAAGCTTCTCTGGTGAGCTTTTGTTTACATTCCTCCCCTGTCTCTCAGTCGCACTCGGGGTTCACCCGTTCTCGTTTTTCCACCCGCTCTTGGGCTCCCTATTTTCTTATAAGGGCGTTTTTTCCCCCCCGGGTCCCAATTCACTAGCCGGGGCAGCGGTAGGGTATTGTACCGTGACTCTGAAGACACGGGTTCGATCCGGCGTAAGTAGCGGTGTGTTTACTTATTTATTTTTTATTTTTTTCCTTTCTTCTTGGGTTTTCCTGCTTTAAGATCAGCTGTTCTGCAACTGGGTTCAACAACCCTCTGGGCTGGAGAGCTACTAGTCTGTAGCACTACATCCCATTACACTTCATATTCCAAAACAGATTTTTTTTTTGGAAAATGGCCTTGCTGACCACTTGCTCTAAAGCTTTACTATCTAATGAATATTAGAATGTGAAGAATATTAATTGTGAAATTGTGTAAAACTGGTGCCAATCAATCCTTAATTCCTGGTATTTAATGATTATTAGGAGTATTTTATCCTCTTAAGTGAGTATCGTAGAGTATCGTCTTGTGATATATTGAGTATATTAGTGAAATCATCGCTATCGTGAGATCTAGATGATAATGTTCGTGACTGGCAATGTCTGGCTAGAACTGTCCATGCAATCAAACACGCATTATTCCCATTCAACAGGCCGTACGGGAGGCCAGAGATCAGTGCAGCTATCTATGTTTTTTCATTATAATGTAAGATAACAGATGATCTGTTGTTATTGTGAACATAATGGATGGATGGATAGTGTAAAGGCCTGCTACCCAACCTGAGCAACCCGACAAAGTTCGTATCAGATCGTTTTCACAGATTGTTTTGTCTCTCTCGCAATGTTACACTTCATAGCTGCGTTTGAAGTTGAGGACTCGGTTCGGTTTCAGGTTTCAAAGTAACCAGTACCAGTTGGGCCTAATCAGTGCTGAACTGGAGAGCATGGGTCAAGTTCAGGTTTAATTTCATGCTCATGCAGATCTTCTAGTGCGGAGTTTGTGTCTCAAAGACTCAAAACTCAGGAAACGTCATGTTAAGCTTGACTTCAGGGCAATTGTTGTATTGTTGTATTGTTGTATTGTTGACGTGAATGTTCCACTCTGATTCTCGCCCAAGAACAGGAATGTGCCTGGAAAACTAGACTATAATGCAACAAACAAATGCTTCTCAAGATACTATACAGAAAGGGCTCACTTAAAAATGAAGGTTCCAGCATGGTTCTCTGGTGTATTTCTGAGGAAGAACCACTTACAGTATTATTAGCTCCCTGAAGAAACCTTAAGAATTAACATTTCAACAAAATTACTATACATAAAAAAAAAAACCTCTTACAGCACTTCATGCTTCCCTCTGCTACTGACAACTTTTATAGAGATGCGGATTTCATTTTCCAGCAGGACTTGGCACACTGCCCACACTGCCGAAAGTAGCAATTGATAATATTTTAACCCTTTCAGACCCTGCAGCAATTACAATGGACATCGTGTAGTTTCTTTTAGAAAAATTTTTGTTGCACCAGCCAATGAATCAGTAGTTTTGCCCTGCACTGGACAAAAACAAACAAACAAAATTTTACTCATTCTTTGTGATTTAGAACACTTTTTTTTAAAAATCATGTTTAGGAATACAAAATTGATTTAATTGGATTTATTTTAATATAGATTGTATATAAGGATAGTAGTGTTTTATTTTGTGTCAATGGAACATAATTCAGGTCTGAAAGGGTTAAGCTATGATTATCAACAATAAAATAAGTAAATGCTTAAAATAGATCACTCTGTATAACTTATACATTTTTTACATTTTAAACTGAATTACTAAATTACTAAAATAAAGTAACTTTTTTTAATGATATTCTAATTTTTTGAGATGCACTAGCATTCCAGGTGACTCAACTTCATGAAGACACTAAAATTAAAATACCAAGAGTATTTTTGCCGATCTGTCCTCAAAGATAAATGTGATACTTTAGCTTTTTGATTACGGAAAAAATCAGCATGTGTTCATGTATAGCTTTAATATAGTCTTCAATACTAAAAAAAAAAAAAAATGTAAAAATATAATAAAGAGAAAGAAAAAACGCATTAAATGAGAAGAGTTGTTTTCTCTTCCTTTTAACTGGAACTGTATTCGCCCATGTAAAAATGGATTATTTAATATAGGAAATGTTTTATATAAACAGTGTACATTTATTAGAATGCTTAAATGGAACACAGCCATTTCAAGTGTGGTGTCATTCCCAGTTCTGAAATCCCACATCCAACATTCAGGGTAAATGAAATGCAGCATTAAATGATGTGTGGCTAACATCACACAGTCACGTTATAGGCGGGTGGTGCTAATGTTATGGGTGAGTGATTTAGCTCCTTCATTTCAGTCAGGAACCTTCATTTTTTTAGCGTGTAGTGCAGAATTGTGTCCGTACAAGACATTCTCGTCGTGTTTCCCCTATATATATGTATATATATTTTTTTTTATATCTTTATGACATATATATATATATATATATATATATATATATATATATATATATATATATATATATACATTGCATGCACTTTATAAATATTATAATTCCTAGTTAAGCGTCCTGGTGAAGATATGGAGACAATGATAGGATGCTAATTTAAAAAAATGGTTTTCTAGCTATATTTTAAATGGGGTGCATTAAAATCATCATAAACAAAAGGACACTTGAGTGGCCGGTGAGCTCGGCAGTGAAGTGTCTATAACAAACCAGCATATGGACATATAAACATATGAACATATGAAAAGCATCATTCAGAATCCTACAAAATACAGCATTTCCTCACCTATTTTACACACTGATCACGATATTGACGCTGACTGTGGTTCTCCTTCATACCCTGAGGAGGATGAAGCTACATTTCTGTGGTTAAGAGGAGTTATCAAATTCAAAGCTGTGCTTGCAACACACTTAAACACCCACACACACACACACACAAATTCTCACTCACACACACATTCCCCCATATTCCCAAACCCTGATTATCGAGAAGTGTCAGCACGACCTGGAGGACCTTGTAGAAGAAGAGCGAGTTCACACAGTTCGCACAAAGCGCCGCTAATCAAAGCAAAAACTACTGCACTCCTGCAACAGCTAATTATCTTTGTTGAGTCTAAATACAGGCAATCTCCATTCCCATAACTGTTTGCTCAGATAAAGAAAGGGGCGTGGCTGAAGGAGGCTTGGTTTTTCTGCTGTGTTGTTTTTTCTTAACCGCCCCCTTAAACCCTCAATCCCCCAACCCTGCCTCCATTCTAGCAAGTTGTCACGAGCTGGGAATGATATCCAGGGCAATTAATGTGGCTGGAGAGGAATGCAGTGTGGTGGAGAATCAGGTCTCTGATTGGATTACACCAGCTCCCAAACCTGCACCCAGAATCAGAACAGCTGGGAAACATAGCATGGGTTTTCAAGGCCTCTATAAAAGAGATATAATAATAAAAAAAAAAAAATTGTATTTTATGGACATTAATGTCAATACAGCTATTTCTTCAGTGATTCCTTCATATACATGATACCTATTACAGTTATATATATTTTTTACTACTATTAAATAATAACTAGGGGTCCGCAACCAGATTCAAGTCCAAGATCCTAAGGTTTCCATGTAGCTCTTTTTTTTAGATAATGATTTTATCTTTTAATGTTTTTTTAATATTAAATTTTATTTTATTTTACTGTGATTTTATGTTGCGGCCGTTCACTCAGGCCACACAAAATGAGAATCTGGTAATTTTGAGGGTGAAAAAAGTCCAAAAATCTTAAATAAAAACCTCCCAAAAAGCATAATAAGAATGTTTTAATTGCCATAAAAAATATAAAGAAATAACTGAGGGCCCCTAGAATTAAGAAGTTTATAATTTATATATGAATACTGACATATATCCTGAATTAATGATCTATTTATGGCTATTAAACAGAAATAATCTGTAAAAAAAAAATGACATAACTACATTTAAACTACATTTTCTCTGCAAATGGAAAATAATACTAAATTATTCATCGTACATAACTGAAATTCTGCGTATTTCTCTGGAACCAAATGATAATATAATGAGTTTTTTTTTTTATGTCAGGACAGACTTAAAGCAGCGTTATGAAACATTTTCACTTTAAAATAAGAAAATTATTGTGATATAAGAAAATATTGTGAGGTGTCATTACTAATCCAGGCTCAGCGTGCTGTTAAATGCTTTATGCAAACACTTGTAGCATTAGCGTATAGCTAACTAACGTTTTTACACAGCCGCATCTGTGTAAATTCTGTCCACATTTTTCTTTCTCATTCAGTAACTGTTCTTTATCTCTCAGCTTGTCAAGAAATACGTGTCCTTTAGCAGTGGCTTAAAAGCAAGATATACACATCCAAACTGTAGAGGGAGGCACCCAGGGGAAAAAGAAATATCAATTCCTACAGAATGCTGCTTTAATCAATAGCTTTTAAACATTCTATATAGTGTACGCCAAATTCTGGCCAAAACTGTATGGAGATTCTAACGTGTAAATCAGCCACATTTAAATGTAAATATGTAAATGAGAAGGGGTGGGTCCTAAATGCTTTGAATAACTAACTACAGAGTCATGATCCATCATACTGGATCAGTGGCAGGTCAGATATTTACATACACAGCAGCCAATAAGTCAATATGTGAGCTTTAAAGTTGCCAGAGTGAGAAATCTATGAGGAGCGCTGCCCTATATGCAGGGGTTAAAATAAGCCTGAAATTAGAACAATTGAAATATACAGCTCTGGAAAAAAATTATAAGAGACCACTTAAAAATGATGAGTTTCTTTGATTTTACCAAATTGAAAAACTCTGGAATACAATCTAGCTGAACTGCTTGAATTTGTGCACCAGGAGTGACATAAAAAGTTATCCAAAAGCAGTGTGTAAGACTGGTGGAGGAGAACATGCCAAGATGCATAAAAACTGTGATTAAAAACCAGGGTAATTCCACCAAATATTGATTTCTGAACTCTTAAAACTTTATGAATATTTATAGCGTAGCGGTGGATGCGATCTGACCGGCGGGGGGTCCACACAGGCCCCACGCTGCCACTCAAAGAGAGGGAGGAGGCAGGCGGACGGACAGACAGACAGATACATAGATAAAGATGGGGGATAAGATATGGTTTAAGGAGTTTGTACACAGATGGATAAAGAGATGTATGTCCAAATATTGATTTCTGAACTCTTAAAACTTTATGAATATTTATAAAACTTATTTTCTTCGCATTATTTGAGGTCTGAAAGCTCTGCATCTTTTTTGTTATTTCAGCCATTTCTCATTTTCTGCAAATAAATGCTCTAAATTACAACATTTTTATTTGGAATTTGGAAGAAATGGTTGTCGGTAGTTTATAGAATAACTACCATGGTTAATTTATTCAAGCATATACCTATAAATAGCAAAATCAGATAAATTGATACAGAAACTAAAGTGGTCTCTTCATTTTTCCAGAGCAGTATGAGTATGTGTCCCAACGCTTATGTCCACATAGCAATAGTATCGCGTCCCATGACTTTTGACATGTCCTACGGGAGATAAGGGACGCTGTGCAGATCAAAATGATGTGTATAAAGCCTCTTCTGTACTGAATGTGGATTTAACATATTTATGCTACAGTCACTTCTCAGTTCACGTTCACATGGGCAATTTTAGCCAGACACCGCCGGTCATGATCATTACCACCGGGAGCGAAAACACGACACCATGTTTCTGAATAGCTTTACCAGAAGCCTCCAGTCTCTCTGACTGGAGTCTAATGAGCCAGTTTGCGCTTTACTTGTTACTCGCCCCTCCTCCTCCTCCTCCTCCACCACCACCCTTCCCAACACCACCACCACCACCACGTTTTACACACAGAGAAACCCTAACAAAACATAATGATGGACTACGGCAGTGTAACAGAGCGGGAGGTGGAGAGGAGGCTGCAAATGAGGAAGGCATGGCCTCTCCCAGCTCTGAGTGATTACAGCCTCTGACTGTGACAGCGTAGGATCCATTAGCAGCTCAGCGGAGAGGCCCGTCCAGTCCTGCTGACACGCACCGCGGGGCCGGTCCAAATGGCCCGGGCTCATTAGCACCTTGGCCAGCTCCAGGTGGGGCCGTCTGGCCCCCCGTAATTGATAATTAGGGCCAATAGCGCAGCGGTGGATGCGATCTGGCCGGCGGGGGGTCCACACAGGCCCCATGCTGCCACTCAAAGAGAGGGAGGAGGCAGGCGGACGGACAGACAGACAGACAGATAGATAGATAAAGATGGGGGATGAGATGAGATACATAAGGAGTTTGTACACAGATGAATAAAAAGGAATGTTAAAAAACAGACGTGGTGTGTAAACATTAGCATTAAATAGGAATATGGTATTTGAAGACATCGAAGAAAAGCATCAGACGTCTGCACACACACACACAATCCTTACAAGTGCACATACACACTCAATACACTGGTTTTTTTTTTTTACGACGTCAGATGTTTTTGACAGATGTACACACACACACACACACACACACACACACACACACACGTGGTGTTTATTCCAGCTTGTAAGGGATGTATGCAGACAGAGGGAGCACTATTTAAATTGTCTCAGAAAATCATATTTAAAAACACACTCATCTGGAAAATAGAAAAATTTGAGACCGCTTCAGTTTCTAAATCAGTTTCTCTGATTTTGCTATTTATAGGTACATGTTTGAGTAAAATGTACATGGTTGTTTTATTCTATAACCTACAGACAACATTTCTCGCAAATTCCAAATAAAAATATTGTCATTTAGAGCATTTAATTGCAGAAAATGAGAAATGGCTGAAATAAGATGCAGAGAATCTTGACATGTTCTCCTCCACCAGTCTTACACACTGCTTTTGGATAACATTATGCCGTCACTCCTGGTGCAAAAATACAAGCAGTTCAGCTTGGTTTGAAGGCTTGTGTTCATCCATCTTCCTCTTGATTATATTCCAGAGGTTTTCAATGTGGTAAAATCAGAGAAACTCCTCATTTTTAAGTAGTTTCTTTTTTTTTTTCCTGAGCTGTATACAGTAACTAGTATTGTGTCCCATGCCTTTTGACACATACTATGCTTTTATGCTATTATGTATTTAATTAATTTCTAGGAACGTTAAATGCCAGCACAACTTAAGCACAACAGCTCATTTCTGAGCTAGTTTTGGGATTTTATTTAATTTGCATTTAATATATGCATTTTTTAACATTTGTATTGCCCAGATGAAAGTTTTAAAAAATATATAAACAGAGTAGATGACATCTGTATAGTACTGAGACTTCTCGAGTGACTGTTTTGAACCTCTATCTGCAACCCAGATCTTGCAGTTGAACCACATATTTAATCAACACAGGAACGTTCACACAATCCTGTACAAGCCTACACCACACACACACACATACACCCCTACAAACCAGCTACCCTCCTGTTCACCACGTCTATTTGTACAGCCTTTAAAAGGAAGAACCCATTTATCAGTCTTAGCCTTCGTGCAGGAGATAAAGGGAGGTAATATTCTCAGGAATAACAGCCTGGGTGGATCTGAAGTGGCCTGTTATTCTCTTCCATCATTACATTCTTTTCAGCGTTTAGCAGCTAGCACCATTCACTCTTGTGGAACTCTATCATGCCTGAAACAGGAAATCGATCAGATGACTGAAGCTTGATCTGCCATTCCTGTCACATACAGGCAGCCTGAGGATGTTTTCACAGGCCGTGTTTCTGGTACGGTCCAGCTACTCTCTTAAAATGTATAACTGAAAGCTCCAGAATGAAGCTTTGTAAAGATGCCATAGATATACATAAAAAAAAAAACACACACACACACATTTAGGGTGTGATCACACACATTTGGCCTGTTCTAATCCTTGCAGTTTATTTGGGTAAGTATAAAGTGCATTAGGGCTGCACGATAGGGGTGGGCGATATGGCTCTAAAATAATATCACGATATTTCAGGGTATTTTTGCAATAACGATATACTTGGCGATATAGGAAAACTAAAAGAATTATTCATTTCAGGATGATAGTATAATAGTATAACAGAATAATCATAATGTGGGAGAATAAATAATATAGCATAAAATAATATAATGCAGCAAATAATATTGCAGAATATTTAGTGCATGCATATAAACTGCAAACTAAAACAATTATACAATAAATACACCTAAAGCTTCACAGTAAATAATAGACTACTTTTAAGACAGAACAGCCCTATTATCACGATATGGATTTTTTATATCATGATATTACTGTGTCACGATATATTGTATACGATATAATATTGCCCACCCCTACTGCACGATATTGAAAAAAAAATTACACTGCAAATGTTCTTTTTTTAAACTATATATATACCGTGATATTAAACAACGCAGGTCCATGACGTCACCAGCCCGGCACCCACCCACACGCTGTCTCGTGTCAAGAGCTGAGTCAGCGCCGAGCACTCAAAACCAGAGGAAAACAAACTGCAAAACAACAGCAATCGGCCCTTTAATCAGATTTTTTTTTATTTAATTGGCTTTTTAAAAGGTACACTCTAAAAATGATTCTGTGTTTTAGTCTGTGGAAACTAATATTATTAAGTTGAGTGACTTACCGGCCAGTATAACTCAATAAAATGAGTTCAGAGAACTTTAACCTGAAAACTTAAAAATGTTTGTTGAACCAATGAAAAAATGTGATTTGAACCAACTTTTAGTTACTACACGTGTCAATGCTCTTTCTACAGTGTTGGTTCATGCAGCTTTCCTATAGGCTCCTGGCACCATATATTTGCATATTGGGTGTGGCCTCTCCCCTTCTTACCATCTTTGTGTTGTCTGTTGCCCAAAGCTACCTTATCCTAGTAGTGCAGCAATTATAATATACATGTTGATTGCCAGGCCTCAGTGTTGTGGGCTGTAAGAGCACATTAACTTTATTCTGTGTTTCTACTGATCATAGTATGCTGACTTTGAGCTACAGAGTTCACTCTTTGCTGAGTTTACTCTTATGCTGCACCAGTATTATACTGTCAGTATTGGCAGTTAAATAATAATATACCAAATATGTTGAGAATACCACATTGAGGTAACTCAGCCTTGTAAGACAGCAAAAGAACTTATGTTGCTGAGTTTAAACAACTTGAAATGTTTTACAGTGTACTTTTAAATTGTGAAGCACGTAATTAAGTTAATTTGCCTTAAATTTAAGTTGAGATAATGAAAACTGTCAACTTGAAAGTAATTTAGTAACTTAAAGGAATTGTTTATCTAACTTGTTTACTTAATTTGTAAAAACTTAATTTATTTATGTGTTACCAATTGAAGTAATTTTTTTAAGTTGGTCCAACAATTCTCTTTTTTCAGTGTAAGAGAGTTTTTTTTATTAAAAGCATGAAATTCAGCTGTTCCTGGAAATATCTTCGCAGAACTGTGCTGGACTGAGGTGCACAGCTTTCAAAACGTGCCTTTACGAGCTCCCCCTCCACCTCGCGCCTCTCAGGCAGCAGCAGCCTGTCACTCGCACAGACACAGAGACAGCGATGTGTATCTACTTTTTGTGTAAATAATCAAAAAATTGCAACACAACATTTTTAAATTTAATTGCCTTAAGTGACATTGAATGTCCTGCGATGTGACTATTGCGCATGCGCACATCGCGATGACGATGCTTAAATTATATATTGTGCAGCCCTAAAGTGCATAGAGTAATTTTGACCAAAATAATCCTACTAAGACCCTCAAGAGCGTAAAAGGTGGTGGTCTAGGTCTAGTCTCAAACTAACTCTGAAGTGGTTCCTTTGTGGAGATGCTGTCTTGTGCCCAATAATTGCCAGGAGGATCTGGACACACTGCGACCCTGACCATGAAGAAGTGGATGTGAAGATGGTAGTTAGAATGGTAGTTACTATTCAGAATCTATTGTATTGTACCGGCAAAACAATGGAAACTGGCTTAGGTATTCCTAAGGGACCTGGAAGCTCCAATTGCTTCACATATTTAATATACTAAGTAAAAAGTTAATGCTGTTTTGGAGCCTGGTAGCGGCCCAAAGCACCGATCTCCTGTACTTCTGAAATTGGTAGTGTGGGATTTGCTTTAAACAAACTTGTGTGGTCTCTATCTGCTCTAGGTGCAGTGTGTAGGGTTGCGTGTTTGGTTCTTTTTGTAGCGTGCCACTTCCAATTCCATAAACATAGTACTTCCTTTTCCATCAGTTTATCATACTGTGACTGGAGCGAGGGTACTGTAATAATTTTAGCCTTGTGACCAGTCCTCAAGGCATCTCAAAAGCATTGTTTCTTACTGTGTGAGTGTTCGTATCCAAGCAAAATTATGAAACGCAGACAGCAGACAGCTGAAGTTTTTGTGAAGCTACATGCAGAAAACTGATGCATGGGATTGCGTAATCAGAAATGTGGATAGAAAGCAAACTAAACATCATGAGCTCCTCCTTCAAATAAGCCCAGAATCAGTCCTGGGTGTGGACGCACTTGTTTGATACAAGTGTGAAAACGCCCTACATTACACCAGTGAATAGTTTGTAGTTCAGAAAGGGTTTAAAAGGGTTCAGGTTTGAAGTTTAGAGTGTAGGAGGGAAAAAACAAGCAGTTACTGGATGGTATGAGGATTAAAGAGCCCTGAGGTTTGGTGGGTAACAGGTGGCCACGTATCTAGATGACATTTCACCAGCCAGCAGATGTGCAGGCCTGGCACAGCTTCAGAGCGCTGGGTGGGTGTGGCCGTAGGCGTGGATTGGATAATGCGTAAACTCTGAAGGTAAAGTTCACCGAAGGTTTACTAAATAACTCCTACAGCTTGTTTAATGGGAAACACAGGGGATCGGTCTGGTTTGACAACAAACAGTAAACATATTATGGGGACGGCCACATTCCTCCCTGTTCCTCGCCACCACAGGCCAAACACTGCGGTTAACCTCGCAGCTTGTTTGAAGCATATCTGACAACGTTTCCATTGTATGCGGCAAACCAGCTGGCAAAGTTGCAAATCTGGCTGAACTGGACTGCTCTGATTAAACATCTAACCCTCAATCAGCACGGGGACCGCCACCTGATAAGAATCTAGCCATTGTTGGGTTGGTTGGATGAGGTGAGCTAGAATCCTGTCTGTTGAAAGATCAAAATAGAAGGCATTAAACTGCTGCTTGGATAATTCAATATATGGACAAAAGTATTGGGACACCTACAGGAGCTTGTATGACATCCCATTCCCATGGCGGACTGACTGATATAAATATATACATATACTGTATTTATTTGTAGGCTAAAAATGCCACATTCTCATCAAAATCGATGATTATTATTTAATTTTAATGGACTTTTATAGAGATGCTGATTTCATTTTTCAGCAGGACTTTGCACACTGCCCACACACTTACTGCCCAAAGTACTGATTGGTCTTATATTATATTCTCATTTTCTGAGACACTGATTTTTGGGTTTTCAGTAGCTGTAAGCCATAATCATCAACAGTACCAGAAATGAGAGTCACTTATTGAAGTGAATTACTAAAAAAAAAAGTAACTTTTCAATGATATTATGTTTTTTTTTTTTAGATGCACCAGTAAATCCCTGCTTTGCCATGACCTTAAATAAGTCAGTAATTAAGAGCCCATTATCTGTGACATTTCCCAGGATATCGATGAAACAGCAGGCCATCGATAAAAGCTGATATTTTTTCAGCGAATCAATATATATATATATGTGTATATATATATATATTGGTCAGAGTCTGCCTAACGTTGCTTCTTTTTCCTCCTCCTATAAAAATTACCATTTCAGAGATCCATGGATTTGTTATGCCAGCGATGATATGTGCCCTCGTTGCTCATCTTCCAATTATGTCAACATCTTTTAGGCTCTCTGCGAGCGCTCGCCTGTGCCCCGCTGCTCGCTGGATATTGGAGATAGCCGGGCCGATGGCTAATGGTTAAGAAAGGGGCTGTAATGCATGTCATTCGCAGAGGCCGCATGTGGAGAGTCCCGCAGACTAATGTTACCTTTTAACGGCAATTTGCGGAGAGCTGCTCTCTCGGCCATTCTCAAATGGGCTCTGGGGAACCTTTGAGACACGGGTCGTCTTCAGCCCGCTCTATAAGTCTCTATAACCCTGTCTTTCTCTTCCTTTTTCTTCCTTTTCTCTCTCTATCTCTCTGTCTACCTCCGTCTCTCTAGGCCAAAGCTTCCCATTCGCTGGCTGAATCCTCGCGCTCCTCTGACGGCTGGCCCCAGATTAACTAATTACAGGCAAACTCCCTCTAGGGTTTGGATTAGAGCTCTTTTCTCCCCTGCGGAGTGAAGAGGCATTACGAGGAGGATTAAGACCTTCTGCCGCAAATTTAGTCATGATTTTAGCGCTTCTACCACATACAAATCATAATATCTGTGTATACCTTCAGCTGCTGATCTCCCTTTCTCCCTTTTTCCCTTTTATAGGCTTATGAAAATATGATTAGCAGTGATTAGTTTGATTGGTTCAATTGGTGTGAAATATAGTGAACGGAAAGAAAAGCATGCAATAGCATCAATGAGCAAAAAGGTATTGCTCTGTCTAGGTGTACAATTATTAAAAAAAAAAAAAAAAAAAAAAAGTTTTATATATTTTATCTATATATATGTATATATTCACGTATATATTGCTTCTATTGCCTCCAGCTTCATTCAGTATACATGACCTACTGTCTTATTTCCATTATATTCCAATATACTGTATAAGAAGATCCAGCTGGATAAAAGAATGAAATCAACAAATCATCCTGAATAAGGACTGACTGATATAAATATATATACTGTATTTGTTTATAGGCTACTTTCACACAGCAAGTACAAGTGGCCCAAAATGGCACGTTCTCACCAAATCCGACGATTATCTTTGTCATGTGTCCTACAGTTTGTCTGAACAGTTAATGCTCCTAAACTGACGGCACACAATGCTGGACGATATGGTAAAAAAAAATTGCAATCGCGATATATTTCTTATATTCCTTTCGCTACAATATAACTTCGATATCGATATGAACAAAAGAAAAGGTATAGGTATGTAGACTTCTATCAAATTAAACTGCCAATATAAATTAACAAACTGAATATCATGTATTGACTATCAATATTGCAATTTCAGAAACAGAATAATTGCACCAATCATAAAACATTTTCTATCATGATAAGTATTGGTATTGAATTACTCTCAAGTCTTGCTGATGCTCACGCACAGAACAGTGCTTCGTGTGAAGTTTCCGTTTCATCTTTCTCAGCTTCACACAGGAGCTCCTAACGAGAAATCCCAGAGAATTTACTTGATATAAAAGAGTCATGCAATTCAACCACACACACTTTCTTAGTTTGTTTCTTTAAAGGAGAACTCTGGTGTAAAACTGACTTTGGGTGTAGTAGTAAAACATGATAAAAAGTACAAACCTTCCCAGCCCTCTGTACAGCATAGCCTGCTACAGCAGGAGGCAGGCTATGCAGAGTCTATGTATATATACGTCTATGCTGAAGCTAGCATTATAGGATGTAAACACCGTTTTTTAATAAGCTTCTTGTGTAAATTTTAAGTTATGAATTCCTCGTTTTAAATGTCAGGGCTCTTCGGATTCTAGCAAGGAGGTGTGGAGCAACTTTGAGCCTGGATAACGGTGGAAAAGAGTTTTTTATCAGGGCAAAATACGCCCCGATACGGCCGTTGTACAAAGTAGTGGGTAAAAAGCTCAAAATTACTGTATCTCAGAAAAATGTAGGAAAGCAGAGGTGGGCTATTCAACAAAGGTAAGTCATTTTTATCATGTTTTACTATACCTAAAGTATTCTTTAATTTCTTTAATTATAGCTCCATTATAAGCTATTTAGAAAGCACTCCACAAAATTTTGTATAGTAGTATAGTAGTGATCTGTTTAGTAGATGAAGTTGTTTTCCCACCACTGAACCTCTTACGCAATGCTGTCACACATTTTGCCTTTATACTCATACAGTGGTTGGACAATGAAACTGAAACACCTGTCATTTTAGTGTGGGAGGTTTCATGGCTAAATTGGAGCAGCCTGGTGGTTAATCTTCATTAATTGCACATTGCACCAGTAAGAGCAGAGTGCGAAAGTTCAATTAGCAGGGTAAGAGCACAGTTCTGCTCAAAATATTGCAATGCACACAACATTATGGGTGACATACCAGAGTTCAAAAGAGGACAAATTGTTGGTGCACGTCTTGCTGATGCATCTGTGACCAAGACAGCAAGTCTTTGTGACCAACCACATCCAACAGGATTAACTGTGGATGCAAGAGGAAGCTGTCTGAAAGGGATGTTCGGGTGCTAACCCGGATTGTATCCAAAAAAAATTAAACCACGGCAGAATTCAATGTGCACCTCAACTCTCCTGTTTCCACCAGAACTGTCCGTCACCACAATAAATTATTGTGGTCTAAAACCAGGTGTTTCAGTTTCATTGTCCAACCCCTGTAGTTTTTTTTTTTTTTTTTTACTTCACCTCGACATGATCTAGTTCATCAGATATGTATTGTATTTTTTGCCACATCTGTGTCAAAATCTAACGGATTTGGGCCATTTTTACCTGCTGTGGAAATGATCGCAGCCTATAAACTACAGTGCAATAAGAGCTTCCTCACGAAGAAGCTTCATAACTGAGATAGCCTAACGTTTCAGCCCATTACTGAAGGCAGATTTCTTCATATGCAGCAGTTTAACTCAAGCATAACTCGCACTCATGTACTCAGGACACGTATACACGCTTACACACATGCGTACTGTCTTGGATACAAAACAAAAGGAGAAAAATAGTATTAAAGAGTATCAATATATTGGATTTGTTAAAAATAAAGAAGGAGGAGATTGTAATCCTTTGTTGTTTGTATGCGAGGATACTGCTCGTGTATTATTGATGACATTCTGTAATCCAATCCTTCTGTGCCTCCATATGGGATGGGATCCCATTCCGTAAGAATCCTTCTATTATGTTTGACGGGAATTTGAGCACCAATGCTCATCCCATTCCCTTCATTCGATAAAGAAAGAGAAAGTTTTCCTTCCGTTCAAACACTGATATGTCAGTTTAAAGTGTCATTTTAAACTGAAATGTGGTGTATTTGTTTTTTTTTTATTATTATTTTATTATTAGGCAGTGTTCCATATCTTACTCGACTGCAAATCAGTAATCTCCTAATCAGTAATCAATAACCACGCTGAGGTCTCCCGGAGTCTCCCAGCATTCACCTGTGTGTACCTGGCGAATGGTTCCCCTTGGGGCTAGGCCTTGTGGGTAGTGTAGTCCTGAAGCCCGGCTGCAGTCCCGCAGTCAGGACTGCTTGCGGAAGTTGAAGATGTCCCGGGTCTTGGAGCCGCGCTTGCTCTCGACGGGCTGGCTGGGGGACGGGGGCGGCTGGGGGGTGGCTGTGCCTCCATAGGGGCAGCTCTGAGAGTCCGGGTGCTCTCCTGAACATTCGACTGCGGGGATGTAGCGGCTGTCCCACATGCCCGGCCCACACAGCTTACACAGGTCATGCAGACTGCAGGGGATTCTGGGAAGCAGTCGGAACTGATAGAGGAGACTCCGGGCCTACAAATGAATAAATCACAAAAAAATGTATGTTAATAAATGCTATTTACCTGCTGATAATATTCAGCTCTGGAAGAAATTAAAAGACCACTTCAGTTCCTAAATCAGTTTCTGAATCAGTTTCTTTGATTTTGCTATTTATAGGTAAATGTTTGAGAGATGTATCAGAACTGATGCTACTTAATTGTGCCTGTGCTGACAATTCACTGCCAAGATAGCAATGGACGTCTGACTGTAGATGTCTGTCTAGGTTGTTTTCAGTCAGTGTCACAACTGCTTTTTACATTGCCAAGATAGTAATAGATAATTACCATTTAGACACAGCTCTGGAAAAAATGAAGAGACCACTTCAGTTTCTGAATCAGTTTCTCTGATTTTGATATTTATAGGTATATGTTTGATTAAAATGAGTATTGTTCATAGTTTATTCTATAAACTACAGACATTTTTCCCAAATTTCAAATAAAAATATAGTCATTTACAGCATTTATTTGCAAAAAAATGAGAAATGTCTGAAATAACAAAAAAAAGATGCAGAGCTTTCAGACCTCAAATAATGCAAAGAGAAAAAGTTCATATTCATAAAGTTTCAAGAGTTCAGAAATATTTATGTTACATATTTGGTGGAGTCACCCTGGTTTTTAATCGCAGTTTTTATGCATTTTGGAATGTTCTCCTCCACCTGTCTTACACACTGCTTTTGGATAACTTTATGCCACTCCTGGTGCAAAATTCAAGCAGTTCCTCTTGATTATTTTCCAGATGTTTTCAATTCAGCAAAATCTGGTTAAAAAGCGGCCTCTTTTTTTCAGAGCTGTATATTCAGAAGCACTGTTACTATTTAAACGATGCAGGCAGAAGGGGTGAAAATGGAAAACTGTTGGCTGAGGTTTAAGACAGCAATGAGCAGAAATGTTGCCTTTGAAATTTGGAATCGTCAACTTGCCTGCTCAACACTAAGGGTTCTGTGCAGAGGTGAAAATTCTAAGTCAAGTAAGATTGGGTGCAGTATAAAAAATATGAAGACAGAAATACACTGAGAGAAAAAAAAAATCTATATTTAATTTCTTAATACTTCACAATGTATAAAACTTGTGTGTGATATGGTGGTGAAATAAACTGAATACAAATCTTCATTTTTAATCAGAAAGGTCAAATCACTGAGAAAACCCCTTAAGGGCTTCAGATATCTCTCAGTTTTCTCAGTGCACCAATTAAAAGAGCACCAGTTAAATCATTCCCATCACTAGACATAGCTGTAGATTAAAACCTTGGTAACCCAGCGCTAATGATCTGGATGCATTGGAAAAGCATGATCAATAACCCTTTCCGGTCACCTCTATGGTGTGTGTGTGCGTGTGTGTATGGTGGAATGCCTGCTACATATTCATATTTATGATGTATTTTGTGAAATGTGTAGTTTACTGATTTAAAGTGAAATTCTGTGATTTCTAATCTTTACATTTCCATTCTATTTTGGTTCCAAAATGGTTATGTTGTGTAACTAAATAGGTACAATCATTGTGTCAATGATATGTATTTAATAACAAAATACATTATATTTCTATATCAGGGGTATTTAATTAGAATTCAGTACGGTCCAGTTAGAGAAAATTTTGACAGGCCAAGGTCCGGACCGATTGTTAACTTGTGTTATGATTAAGTGCTATATCCTGTAAGGTTGCTTGAACTGAACGCTGAAAAAAAATATATAATAATAATAATAATAATAATAATAATAATAATAATAATAAATGCCTCTCTGGCCAGATTTTGTATACATTCCTCGCCTGTCTCTCTCTGTCGCGCTCGGCGTGACTTTAGTTTTGCCCTTTCTCATTTTTCCGCCCGTTCTTGGGCTCCATATCTCCTTATAAATGCGTTTTTTTCACGGCCGCGTCCCAATTCAACAGCCGGAGCAGCGGGACCGCAGATCTGATTGACTGCAGAGAGCGTTTGGTGATCTTACCCCACACGTGATTGGTCTGTGAGTTTACTGAGCCGCAAAATAAAATCCTTCTCAGCAGTTTTGGGTCCGCATTGGACAACGTTTGGGTCCGGACCCGGACCGCGGTCCGCCTATTAGTGACCTCTGTTCTATATAATAATAACAACATAGTACTGCATGTAGATATCGTAGGTTGTGTGAGTTTTACAGTACCTTCCTCAGCACCAGTTCTCCGTTCATGTGCATTGAGAGATTGCTAAAATGCAGCAGCATCTGATCGGTTGCTAGCTGTTGCTCTGTGACATCATCACCGTACAGCATAATGATGGCCACACACAGGAAGAGGTGGAAGTAGTCCGTCTGGAACAGACACACACACACACACACACAAACAAACAAACAAATAAATACATACAACCATTTACTTATGCTGTGGTCATTTCTGTCATTTAATCTGCTCTTCCCTCTTAAAACGTACTAATATTTCTTCATCTGTGACCTTATTTAGAGTCTATTTCATTATTTTATTATTTATCATTTTGTTCAATTGTATATGTGACATGCCTGTCCCCTGATTGGGCTACAAAACCTACTCAGTATATGCACCTGTGTAGCTGTGTTGGTATTATGCTTTTTTATGTTTTTTGTTGATCCTTAAATTTTTTTTGGCCACCTTTTGACCATTTTTTATAAAATGTCTGGGCATGTACTTTTTTCTATTTTTCTTTTTATTAAATGTATATTTTTTGCTATTTAAACACTGTGCGTCCTCCATTTATTTGTCACGATTTAGAGCCAGCCGTAACATACTTTAGACTACTATCGATTTAGTCTTAGTTTTTTGTTTTTTGGTTGTTTTTTTTTGGTTGTTGTAACTTTGGGAGGAGAAGTAATGCAATTTCAATTACTACATTCAGGCTACATTATTTTATTAATGAAGTGATGAAGCCAAAATGGTGGAATTCCTGAAAATCTGCTAAAAACATGTTTGGTAGGGGTGTGACGAGACTCTAATATCACGAGACGAGACGAGACACGATACTGGGTTCACGAGAACGAGACGAGACGAGATTTAAAAACAAAATTTTTAAGAAAACGCCAAAAATGAAAAATGGCTTGAAAACTAGAATTTTATTTGACAAAATCATATAACTCACACTTAACAGACTGCTTTCTCTCACACATTGATTCTATAAGAAATAGAAATGAGTAAGAATAAAAAATAAAAATAAAACTTTTCTAGGGTCTTATATAGTGCAAACAATAAGTGCAAACCACAACCAGTCATATTAAGACTATAGTTTGTGTATTTTTTGTCTCCTAAATATCTTGTAATTTAACTATGCAGAAACATAACCAGTCATATTAAGACTATGCTTGAAGTGCAAACAGAGACAGAATATTTTTTTAATACAGTACAGAGCTAAGGGATTAGTACAACTGCCTATGAAACGGTCATGTGTAGGATTTACTTACAGTATTTACATATGCTTTGTGTCTTGTTGGTCACTCTGTTACCGTTTATTGTTTCCACTGGAGCCAAAATGCAGCCGGACATACAACTTACAACTTAAAAGTAGCAGAAGCATCTTCTATACAAATGCCTGAATTTTCCTCTTCTGCTGAGAGCTGCTCTCACTGCTCAGCCACCACACTCGCTGCTATCGCTACTGGGTTGCCAGATCCCTCTTAAAAAGTCCACACTGAACATTTTTTTTCCCTGCGAGACAGGTTTAAGCTTGACGTGAAATATCGTCACGTTTTAATCTTGTGAGATCTCGTGCCCCGAGATCTCGTCACACCCCTTATGTTTGGTATTCCGCATTCAGCTTTTAGCCAAATGTTTTATTTTGTTTGGTTTTAATTTCACCCCCTGAAAAAAAAATAAAAAATCAGTGAGTGAGGATCTACAGACAAAGATGTTGAGAGAGATGTTTCAGACTGAGAAAAGGCACTATGTAAATGAACTGAGCGCTCTCCGGTGTCAGCTGATTATTACTATGTCAATACACACTAATGCCATTCAGCACCAACTCGACAATTAGCATCTAATCTTCATTACAGGCTCAGCTGAGACAGCAGCTCAGCCATAGTGATGCGCCTGAGCACCAGCCTCTAAAGCCCAGGGGTCAAACACAAGGCCTGCCAAACTATTTTGGTATTCTATATAACCTCTTCAATTCATTTGGTCATTTTGTAGTAGGCGCCATGTTTTTTATGCCCATATGCAGCTCTGGAAAAAAATAAGAGACCACTTTTGATCTTTGATTTTACCAAATTGAAAACCTCTGCAATATAATCAAGAGGAAGACGGATGATCACAAGCCATCAAACCAAACTGAACTGCTTGAATTTGTGCACCAGGAGTATAAGGCATAAAGTTTTCCAAAAGCAGTGTGTAAGACTGTTGGAGGAGAACATGCCAAGATGCATGAAAACTGTGATTAAAAAACCAGGGTTACTCCACCAAATATTGTTTTTTTTTTTTGCATTTTTTTAGCTCCGAAAGCTCTGCATCTTTTTTATTATTTCAGCCATTTCTCATTTTCTGCAAATAAATGCTTTACATAACAATATTTTTATTTGGGATTTGGGAGAAATGTTGTCAGTAGTTTATAGAATAAAACAACAATGTTCATTTTACTCAAACATATATACCTATAAATAACAAAATCTGAGAAACTGATTCAGAAATTGAAGTGGTCTCTTATTTTTTTCCAGAGCTGTATTTATTTAACACAGAATGTGATAGAAGTGAGTTCTAAAACAAACAAACAAAAAAAACATTCATTTTGTCATAGACAAATGCAGCTTAGAAACGGAACCCCAAATATGGGCATACGAGGACTACAAAATGAAACGTGTCTGCATCTATTAATAATCACCCATTTCACAAAATCCGCTACACTACAATTCCCAGCATGCACTGAAACAATACATGTGCATTGACACCCCTTCCATCCCCAACAATGGCAGTTACACAAAGGGCCCTATTTTTAAGCAATCCATAGGCAAGCCGTCATGAGTGCACCCCGACACTTGATTCAGGGAATGTCAGCGTGTCTTTGCTATTGTAACAACAGGAAAAGTACACCTTGGGCAGATCAAAACACGCAAAGGGCATGTACTAATTAATCTCTTAATTAATCATAGGTGGCACTACCTTTAAGCCCTGGATGTGCTCTGACTTTGCTATTTTGCTGGCATTGCTATTTTAACAATGCAACTACCTGGACGCCTGTGTTTTTTTAACCATTTACTGCCAAGTTAGCAATGAACGTGTGACCGTTGACATCTGCCTAGATAGATTCACAAGCACTGTTGCTATTTAAGCGTCGCAGGCACAAGGTGTGAAAATGAAATTGACAGTTGCTGGGTGGAAGATATTAATAAGCATCTTAACTTGCCTCGCAAAGGGTGATTGATAAAGATAGCGCCTTCACTGTTGCTAACCTAGTGGTTTTGCTGTTGGATTTAACCACAATTATTTTCAATAATTCTACAGCTACATTCAACAAAGGAGAATCAGCCCAGCACTCTCTCTCTCTCTCTCTCTCCCATATATAAGTATTATTGAAGTTAATAACTATAAATGAAATATTTAAAGGCTATTTCAAATGCTTTTGTTTTGCTATTGCAGTTTTTAGCCTATTTTTGAACAAACAATAGATTTTTTGTTTGGCTTGTATAATAATAATAATAATAATCTTTATTTATATAGCACCTTTCATAGATAAAAATGCAGCTCAAAGTGCTTCACAATAAAATTAAATAAATCAGCAAAATGTAAAAGTAATATAAAACAAAAAAAATAAATAATAAAAAGTAACAATTTCATAAAATAGTAGGAAATAAGACATTTATGTTAGAATAAAATATAAAATAAAATAGGTTTAAACAAAAATTATAATATAAGGATAAAAACAGCACAAACATTAAACACAAAAAATTTAAAAGTATAAGGGGAACAGAACTAGTAAAAAGCTAAACTAAAAAGGAACGTTTTTAGCTGCCTTTTAAAGCTAGTAACACTCGATGCCTGACGAATATTAATTAGTAAGGAGTTCCATATTTTTGGGGCATAAAAACAGAAAGCTGCTTCACCAGTCTTTTTGTGATTCATTCTGGGAATGTTTAATAGAGCAGCTCCTGATGATCTTAACATAGCAAAATGTTACTAAAAATGAATAATAAAACATACACATCCTTAGGCCCCTGGCTTTGTTGAGATTTATTATAATATTTTTAATACAATAATATTTATATAACCCATCATATAATAGCAAGAGTTTGACACCTCTCATCTAAAGGGCTACTCTGGGCATTCCTGAGTATTTAAAACAAAAAACTAACGAAACACAAGACTGTTTAATTTACTGTATAACCAAGCCTGGGAGTTTACCACATTTACCGGCAGGACTCTTTAGAGATGTGAAGTTCCCCGAAAAACACTAAACACTAGCTGCACATTATCGTTTGACACTTCACTCAGTTCATCTCGATGTTCCAGTAAATTATAGTATATTTAATTAAACAGTGAAACTAGAATAGAGGAAGTTGAAATAGATGTGTCTGTGTGCTCAGGGTGGGCTTCTCCTATAAGTAGAAGGGGAAGTATATGCACCCTATTCCTAAAACTGATGCAGTATTCAAATTCAGCTGGGTCTAAAGTATTCGGACAGTGACACAATTTTGTGAACTTTTGTGAAGTCTCTGGACATCACCCCCTGTGGGTTTAAAATCAAAGAAATCAACACGTTATTAGGTGCTGTTAAAGAATATTTAATTTAGTTGTAAAGTTGTGAAGAGGTAGAGTTGGTGTACAGTAAATAGCTGTATTTAAGTAATGTTTAAATTCATATTATGGGAACAAATACTTAAAAAGAAAGGAAGGTAGGGTCCCCACAATATTTATCGTCATATTGATCCCTATCATTTCTACAGTAATTTCATCAATTATTCATGCAAATATATAAAGTAGGCTTAGATGAAATGTGTTGGCTGCACTAAAAGGTAGTATTTCTCATTTGTGAAAAGTTTGGTTTAATGGCACTTTGAAATAAAGTTTGAAAAAAGTAAGCAAGGATATTACTTTGTCTTATTTTTCGAAGAATAACTGCAAACACACTTAAATGTGGTTTGTCATGATATAAATCGTTATCGTGATTTTAAAAACTTCCATATCGTGATATATGATTTTTCCCAAATCGCCCAGCACTACATCTGCCTAGATAGATTCACTGCAATTAGGAACTAAAACACTAGAAGTCTCTAAAGCTGTACCTGGTAATGAGCCCAGCAGGCTTCCCACATTCGCAGGGCCTCCATGTCGGGGAACTCGCGCTTGAAACAGAGCAGAACCCAGCGGTGGCAGAACAGCAGCTGCAGCCCGTCCTCTCCCAAACGCATCAGGTGCTGGTGGAATCGAGGGAGCATGAGCCTCAGGAGCTCCCTCAGATACATCTGAAACATAGAGAGAGAAAGAGTCAGTTTTACTTTAAGTGATTTAACTATACCCTAAAACTTAGGTTTAAGGTTTAAGTTACTCAGTAATTCAGTTCAAAACGTGAAACTCCTTTATTATATAGATGCATTAAACACAGACTGATCTATTTTATTGTTTATTGTCTAATTTATTGTTGATGATTATGGCTTACAGCAAATGAAAACCCAAAAATCAGGGTATGAGAATATAAGAATATTTTATATAAGACCAATTGGTGCTCTTAGCAGTGTGGGCAGTGTGCCAAGTCCTGCTGGAAAATGAAATCTGCATCTCTATAAAAGTTGTCCGCAGAGGGAAGCATGAAGTGCAGTAACATTTTCCGGAAAAAAAAACTGTACTGACTTTGAACTTGATAATTGATAGAACACAGTGGATCAACACCAGCAGATGACATGTCTCTCCAAACCATCACTGATTGGAACTTCACACTAGACCTCAAGCAGTTTGGACTGTGTGTCTCTCCACTCTTCCTCCAGACTCTGGTCTCAAACTTCACACTAGTGCCTATAGATTTAGAATGGGATGTCTCAAAAACCTCTGTATGTTTAATATGAAGGTGTCCTAATACTTCGGACAAGAAACAGTAGTATGCAACAGCTTTGTGTGGACAGGGTGTATGGAATATGGTTATAGGTCCTTTTTGATGTTTTTGAGAATCTTGCTTGAACACTGCTATTAGTTGACATTGCAATATAAAAAAAAAATATTATGATATGTTAAAGCTGATGTCTGTAAGTTTTAAAGATATGGGGGATTTAGTTCCTTCTTTGATGAGAATGGGTAATTGCACCGAGCATGCGGAAGAATCATTTTAAACTGGGCGGGTGTGATGCGGTCTCCTTTCAGAGTGGATGAATCCGATTCCAGGTTATGTTCAATCAGAGAGAGACAGAGAGAGAGATAGCGCACTCAGTAAAAACAAAGAAACAAAGAAGCTACTGAGCACCGAGTTTCCTCTTCTGAAGTCGCCAATGCTCCACCAGCCACTCGCGTTCAGTAAAACTGAGCCGGATCCTCTTTTAGAGGCTGTACGTGTGACGTAAGTACGTATACACGTGTGACGTGGCCAGAAGAAGAACTCGAAGTGACCAGACAACCCAGTTTTTAGAATGAATATTCAGTATTAGTCTTAGCAGGGATGGTCATTCCAGCACACTGGTACCAATAAACACAATATTTTATCCATATTCTTTTCCACTCAGAAATGCTTCTGCTTTCAGTTTAGAAACAAAATAATACGGATTGCCGCTTTAAAGGACAGGTATTTTCACCAGAAATGCATGAAGTATGTCTCGGAAAATGAGAACAGTGCAAATATTTATTTTTCACGAAAAAAAAACAAAAACAAAACAGGATTTTATTTAATTTGCCTGCTTTCATAAGATAACAGGTGAACACTAAGCTCCAGGTCTCACCAGTTGTCTCTCCATGTCCTCGTCCCTCGGGGAGCTGATGAAGATGGTGTTCTCCATCAAGCCCACGAAGCACCAGAACGTATCACTCTCATCCTGGATCTCAGTCAGCAGAGGAGCCACCAGGTCGGACATGCCCTGACAGTAGCCCATCTCCGGATTAAACACTGCATAGTTCAACAAGATACGCCTGCAGGAACATTAACATCAGGCAAGCAGAACGTTACATTTAAAAAAATATATAATGATTTACTGATGTTTAAAATGTTTGTAAATGCTTGATATGATAAATACAGTGTACACCGAAGTATGATGGTATGTGGGTGTGGAGGGAGGGAGGGAAGGAGGGAGGGCTGAATAAAGAGTTCAGAGGAAGAGATGGTTCAGAGGGAATGCAGTGTTCTGACCTCATGATCTCCACGTTAGGGTTGTTCTCTCCTCTGAAGAACATGTTGCTCCTATCAGTCCTCACCACGTCCTTATCTACTGTAAACTGCACCTTCCTCCAGAACTCACTGTGCTCCTCAGGACTCATCGACAACCTGAGAGAGAGATAACAAACAAACACAGATAGAGAGAGAGAGAGAGAGATTTTTTTTTTATCAACAGCTCCCCAGTGTATTTAACCCTGATTACAACTTACAACTTGTCCCTTCATGTGACTTGAGTACCAGGATTCTTATCATATCAGATAAGAGATCTATTATGATCTATAAGGCCAAGCTACATACATACAAAAAAAAAATCATTTATAACACTTAGAGGTGCATCTAAAAAAAAAAAAAAATAGAACATAATTTAAAAAGATACCTTATTTTAGTAATTCAGTTCAAAATGTGAAACTCATATATAATATAGATGTATTACACACACAGAGTGATCTATTTTAAGCGCTTATTTCTTTTATTGTTGATCATTATTATGGCTTACAGCCAATGAAAACCCAAAAATCAGTGTCTCAGAAAACTCTATAAGAATATTATATACAGTAACACCAATTGGTGCTTTTGGCAGTGTGGGCAGTGTGCCAAGTCCTGCTGGAAAATGAAATCTGCATCTTCATTAACGTTGTCAGCAGAGGGAAGCATTAAGTGCTCTAAGATCAATCCAAACCATCACTGATTGGTGGAAACTTCACACTAGACCTCAAGCAGTTTGGACTGTGTCTCTCTCCACTCTTCCTCCAGACTCTGCTTTCTTGATTTACAAATGAAATGTAAAATTTTTAATGATGATCAGTGATGGTTTGGAGAGACATGTCTGATATCTGCTGGTGTTGATCCACTGTGTTTTATCAAGTCTTATATAATATTCTAGCTTTCTGAAATACTGTTTTTTTGGGTTTTCATTAGCTGTAAGCCATAATCATCAATAATAAAATAAATAAACACTTAAAATAGATCATTCTGTGTGGGATACATCTACATAATATATGAGTTTCACATTTTGCACTGAAATAAAATAACTTTTCTCAGATATTATAATTTTTTGAGATGCATAAGTATGTATTTCTGTATAAGCACTGCACAGATCTACACACGGGATCAATTAATATTGTTTTTTTGTTCTCTAATTGATCAAATTTTGCACACAGACAGATTAAGCGATCCTTGAGTTAGGAGTCCGTCCACGGCGGAGCTTCGGGATGCTTTCGACTGCAGACCTGAGCTGTGCTTTACGAAGCAGGTGGGATTTAATTAACACTGTTTGTTCTGCATGAAGCAATAGCAGACCTGATGCAACTTCACACAACTGTTTCAGAGCCGCTGTTTGTGTAAACCATTCCCCCGGCAGCTCCCCCACCCTACCCTACCCTACCCCTCCCTTTCTTTCTCTCTCTCTCTCTCTCTCTCACTCTTACACACTCTCTCTATTTCTCTCTCTCTCTCTCTCTCTCTCTGAGGGTTTGCACTGCAAAACACTGATCACAATTACACACATCAGCGTTACAGTAGAGCGTGTTAAACTACGCAACGGAACCCAGAGCGCTGCTTGTAATCAGTGATATAAAGGCGCAGCTGCTGCATATGGAGGTCGACTGTATTGAAGACCCTTATTGATTTAAATTGAATGGCGTAACACGACAACAGCAGTCCCGGGAGGAGCCGGGAGCAGAGCGCAGATCACTGAGTGGAGCTACAAATTCCAGGAACAGGCAAACAGAATTACAGAATGTCTCCAAATACAGAACTAACCTCCCCCCTCCTTATCTCGCCCAAAGCTCAGGACATGCTGTATATATCACACCCTGTTCCATTCCAGATCACACATTCATAGCTGCAGGATTTTCGACAGGTTCAGTGATTTACTGATTTAAGGTCAGATTTTGTCAGACAGTGCGTTCAAATGAGAGCAATGCAAAAGAAAAGGCAAGCTTACTGGTATTTGGGAATTAAATGGGTAGCATTATTGTATTAACTCAGGTTAAATTAAAATTTAAATATAATTATATTGAGTGTTTTTTTCCCTTTTTTAATATCCTGCATTGTAGAGTTATACTAAAGTCATTTAATCTATGAAGAAAAAACATATGGAATTATTTAGTAAAAGTAAAAAAAAAAAAGTTTTGCACATCTTGGCTGGATTTTTTTCAGTCAGCTTTATGAGGTATAGAGTCACCTAGAATTAATAAGCTTTCAGTTAACAGCTGTGCTGAACTCTTCAAGAGTTAATTACTCAAATTTCTTCTCTCATAATGTGTTTGAGAGCATCAGTTGTAAAGTTGTGAAGAGGTAAAGTTACAGGTATACAGTGAATAGCTCTATTTGAGTAATGTTCTAATCCATATTATGAAAAGCAAGTAAAAAAACAAAATACTTTAAGAAATGAAGGTCAGTCGATCCTAAAAATTTCAAGAACTTTGAAATTATCTCCAAGTGCAGTCACCGCAAAGCCAATTAAAAGTGATGAAATGATGAAACTGGCTCTCATCAGGACTGCCCCAGGAAAGGAAGATCGTTTGTGCGTCTATGTCTACTGAACAAAGGACACTCAGAGCATTAACTAATTAACTAATCTAACCATGGAATGACTTTAAATAACTTGACCAAATTTGGTTATATAAATATGGCATTACTACTGAGAATGAAAATGTAGTTACTTTGTATTTATGTTATAATATGGTTTAAATGTTGTAACTACAGTCAAATACAAACAAATATAGTGAGAAGATTCTGTGTTGCAGCAGGTATATCTGTATTTATAGCAGTCTGAAGCTGCTTTAACACAGAATGCTGAAAATTTGCCGCTGTGTTTTCAATAGGAGTGCGATGGCTGCGAGCAGTAAACGCTGCACATACTACGCTAAACAGCATGGAGCAGCAGAGACAGCGTTTGTTCATAGCAGTGTATTATCTGGCTAATATATCAGATTAAACGGCGCCTTATTAGCGGTTTAGCTCAATTAAAAAGAAGAAAAAGAAGAAAAAAAAAATCTGTGTTGGGCGGGGGCGAGGTAGATTACTGCAGAAGTTGGGGTCAAACTTGGTGGCGTATTTAATTGCATTAACATTTTTAAACTTACTAATTCTAAATTAATTGTGTGCCTTAATTAGGGGTGGGCGATATGGTCCTAAAATAATATCACGATATTTCATGGTATTTCTGCGATAACAATACTCTTGGCGATATGACAAAATACTGAATTACAAAAATGATTTCAAGAATACAAAACTGCAACAAAATTTAAATTTAATTTTATTATTGCATATGATATGATATGGCACACCCCTAACTAAGATGTTAAATACAAAAAATACAAGAATTTGATCAGATTTGTAACAGAATGATCAATGACAATGATCCAGAATGTTATGATTCTAATAATGCACTCCAAATATCTCCATATATCCAGGATTAAAGTAAAATAAATGATACTGTACAGATATAATCTGTCTCTAGTAGATATATAATGGGAAATGAGAACAGTGTAAATTTTTCTTTTTTCCAAAAACAGCAAAAAAAATAAAAAAATAAAGTAGTACCCTGATAATTAGGGGTGGGTGATATGGCACGATATTTCAGGGTATAATATCGTTATTCAAAAATCTTGGCGATATTATTGCTTACGATATGATATGGCACACCCCTAGCCTTAATGCTTTAAGGTTGACAGTCCTAGTTTTAACTAATTATACATTACATTATAACACTGCAGCAATACTCAGCCTAACCTCTATCTGTCTCTGCATGCTGAGGATCCTGTTCAGCGGCTGCTGCTGCGACTGTGTTTTCAGCTAATGGGTTTAGTGTTCAGGGAAACGTGTCAAAACTGTTGCCCACAGTAATCAACCACACAAACACTGGAGTAGAGGTCTGCACTCCTGTGGGATTTCCACAGCACTTCTTTAAACACCCACCCCAAACAACATCTCGTGGCATGGGACTAATTTTCATGTTACGCGTTCGAGCGGACGATTAACTAGTCCAGCGCAGAAGTGGAGAAATCCCGCAAATTAATGAACAGCCTCAAGAAAATGATGATAATCACTTACAAATTAGCATATACATGATAAATCAAAGGAGAACAGAGAAACTAAAATGAATACACTCTAAATTATAAATAGTAGTAAAGGCAAAACACAAGAAAACACAATTTGCATTCGTGGCTGTGTCATACATTTTTTTTTTTGAGAAAACAACTACAACAGTGTTGAATTCAGTGTTTTTTTTTTTAATTATTTAAAAATGTTCTGCATTTTAGATTAATTATAAAATCACTACTAAACTACTTAACTACTCAACTATGTAGAGATGAAAATTTTAAGAACTTAGATCCTTAGAAATTATCCTCAAGTGCAAGTGCAAAGACCATCAAAAACGTAATGATGAAACTTGGTCTCATCAGGACCCTCCCAGGAAAGGAAGAGCAAGAGTTCTTCTGTTGCACAGGATAAATTAAGCAGAGTTACCAGCCTTTTAAGTTACTACATGATTCCTCAACATAGTCTGGATGACTTCAGTATTCATTTACAATGTAAAAAACACTAAATCTACATGAATGAGATGATGTTTTGTTATTTACAGTATTTACTTTTCATTGTTTATTTGTTTGCAGTTTATATGCATGGACTAAAAATGCAGAATTTTAGTTTTGTGGTACATTTTTGTTACCTTATTATTATTTTATACAAAATCAGTTAATCAGTTAATATTTATAAAATAGACAAACATTTGTAGATGTTATTGTTTCTACGGAATGCATGAAACATTTTTATTTAAACTACATTAAACTTAAAAAAGAATATTTATTTTGTTGCAGTACAAAACTTTTATTAAAAATATATATTTTTTAAATGTAAAGTTTTGTCATGTCGCCAAGAATATAGTTATCCCAAATAATACTCTAAAACCATTTTTTTTAAATATATTTTACACTGAAACACAAGGAGGTTATTACTGCACTGTGTTTAAGATAAAAGCTGCATGTACGGTTAAAGGGGTCTGCTTACTATCCCCCCCAAAAAATGTAGAAATTCAATATAAAGGAAACAATAAAGCACAAACACTAGTGTAGCTGTGTATATCATATATCAGGAAATGTCATTTACACACTGCTGTTGGATAACTTTATGCCAAGTTTGGTGTAAAAATTCAAGCAGTTCAGCTTGATTTGATGGCTTGTGATCATTAATCAATCTTCCTCTTAACACAAACATGAAGTAACATGATATAAATTTAAATCAAGCACAGCACTATATCCAGCACTCCCGCTGCCTCTAATGTCTGCTGTATCGATGGGCAGACGATGCTTTAATCAGTTATGACACGCTCGTTTCCTCAGGGACACATTAATTCACAGCGTTCTCGTATCTGCACACATGTTTATTGATTGGTAGGGGCTTGCTGCTCACTGTCTGGGCTTGGTGGTCCGCCGAGACTCTCAGCGGGTGTTAAGTCAGCATGTGAAACGCTTCTGTAAGGCACGTCTTTAACACATGCAGCAGTAATGATTGATCAAAGCGCTGTCAAACTGCTGCCGGCCTGACGATCGCTGTACATTCCAGCAGCGGCTTTTACACACTAATAACACAATCAGCAGCAGAGGAGGGAAATATTAGGAATATCTATCTCTCTCTCTCTCTCTCTCTCTCTCTCTCTCGATCTATCTACCTACCTGTCTATCTGTCTGTCTATCCGTCCGTCTGTCTATCCATCCATCCATCCATCCATCCATCCGTCTATCTATCTAGCCGTCTGTCTATCTATCTATCCGTCTGTCTATCCGTCTGCCTATCCTTCTATCTATCTGTCTGTCTGTCCGTCCGTCCGTCTATCTATCTACCTACCTGTCTATCTACCTGTCTATCTACCTACCTGTCTATCTACCTACCTATCTGTCTGTCTATCCGTCCGTCTGTCTATCCATCCATCCATCCATCCATCCGTCTATCTATCTAGCCATCCGTCTATCTATCTATCTATCTATCTATCTATCTATCTATCTATCTATCTATCTATCTATCTATCCGTCCGTCTACCTATCTATCCGTCTGTCTATCCGTCTGCCTATCTATCTATCTATCTATCTATCTATCTATCTATCTATCTATCTATCTATCCGCCCATCCATCCATCCATCCATCCATCTATCTACCTACCTACCTGTCTATCTACCTGTCTATCTATCTACCTGTCTATCTATCTACCTGTCTATCTACCTACCTGTCTATCTACCTACCTGTCTATCTACCTACCTATCTGTCTGTCTATCCATCCATCCATCCATCCATCCATCCGTCCGTCCATCCATCCATCCATCCGTCCGTCTATCCATCTATCTAGCCGTCCGTCTATCTATCTATCTAGCCGTCCGTCTATCTATCTATCTATCTATCTATCTATCTATCTATCTATCTATCCATCCATCCATCCATCCATCCATCCATCCATCCATCCATCCATCCATCCATCCATCCATCCATCTATCTATCTATCTACCTGTCTATCTACCTATCTGTCTATCTGTCTGTCTATCTGTCTGTCTATCCGTCCGTCTGTCTATCCATCCATCCATCCATCCGTCTATCTATCTAGCCGTCTGTCTATCTATCTATCTATCTATCTATCTATCTATCTATCTATCTATCTATCTATCTATCTATCTATCTATCTATCTATCTGTCCGTCTATCCATCCATCCATCCATCCTTCTATCTATCTATCTATCTATCTATCTATCTATCTACCTGTCTGTCTATCTGTCTGTCTATCCGTCCGTCTGTCTATCCATCCATCCATCCATCCGTCTATCTATCTAGCCGTCTGTCTATCTATCTAGCCGTCTGTCTATCTATCTAGCCGTCTGTCTATCTATCTAGCCGTCTGTCTATCTATCTATCTATCTATCTATCTATCTATCTATCTATCTATCTATCCGTCCGTCTACCTACCTATCCGTCTGTCTATCCGTCTGTCTATCCGTCTGCCTATCTATCTATCTATCTATCTATCTATCTATCTATCTATCTATCTATCTATCTATCTATCTATCTATCTATCTATCTATCTATCTATCTATCTGTCTACCTGTCTACCTGTCTGTCTATCTGTCTGTCTATCCGTCCGTCTGTCTATCCATCCATCCATCCATCCATCCGTCTATCTATCTAGCCGTCTGTCTATCTATCTAGCCGTCTGTCTATCTATCTATCTATCTATCTATCTATCTATCTATCTATCTATCTATCTATCTATCTATCTATCTATCCGTCTGTCTATCTATCTATCCGTCCATCTACCTATCTATCCGTCTGTCTATCCGTCTGCCTATCCTTCTATCTATCTATCTATCTATCTATCTATCTATCTATCTATCTATCCGTCCGTCTATCCATCCATCCATCCATCCATCCATCCTTCTATCTATCTAGCCGTCTGTCTATCTATCTATCTATCTATCTATCTATCTATCTATATATCTATGTATCCGTCTGTCTATCTATCTATCCGTCCGTCTACCTATCTATCCGTCTGTCTATCCGTCTGCCTATCCTTCTATCTATCTATCTATCCGTCCGTCCGTCTATCCATCCATCCATCCATCCATCCATCCATCCATCCATCCATCCTTCTATCTATCTATCTATCTATCTATCTATCTATCTATCTATCTATCTATCTATCTATCTATCCATCTACCTATCCATCTATCCATCCATCCATCCATCCATCCATCTATCTTTCCATCTATCTATCCGTCTACCAATCCATCCATCCATCCATCACAGATGTTTTTGAGTGAGAGTCATTTGATTTTGAGTATCTGCACAGTCCCAATCCGATACTTTGGCAATGCAGTAAAATAATAATAATAATAATAATAATAATAATCCATATGTCTGTTAAGTTTTGTTTTAGGTCCTTTTTTTAAACTATTATTGAAACAACCGTGTCAAAACAACCAATTTTAATCATGAAATAAACAGGTACTAAATAGCCATATTAATTATTTTGATTTATATGGCTAAAATAAACAAAATAAACATTATCAACAACAACATGATTAATGCTGGTATTTTGCTGTATGTTCAAGAGAAAGACAGTATTATAAAATAATTATAAAATCTTAGCTCTTTTAAACTCAGTTATAACAGCCAATTTTTGTATTAAAAAACAACAATTCTGTGATTAATCATAGTTAAGATCATGATTTGTTTTTTAATGTTATCTTTTTTTTTTACTGTATTATAATATCTCAGTAGTTTTGCTGCTTTAACATTATGAACATTTTAACACATTTCTCAGTTGCTGAGATACTGAGTTTAACAAAACTTTAAAGAAGCACATAAACACAGACAGTGTAGTGTAGCTGCATATAAATATTTTTTGTAAATTTTTGGGAACCTGGAATGTGTTTTGCCCTACAGAATATTATGCAGAAGAATTAGTGGTAATTTTATTGATATGGCTGATCAGTGTAAGTGCTCTATTAATTACACAGTTTTTAGTGCATACTGTATGTTAGTGATCTGATTATCAGTTACTGTAAGTTTCATCAGGAACTTTCTCCTAGATAAGCGGAACAGGAATATGCTGGTTTTACTTGTTGCCTGACTTACACAGAAAAATGCAGACAATGACCATTAAGGCTCTGGATTTCTGAAATTCTCTTTACTCCACGCTGAAGAGACAGAAATTACCACAATAAAAGTGTTTTTTAAGATTAGGAAATGTTTATAATAGTTTAATAGCAGGACTGGTACGTTTTATTACTTCAAAGAAACACATTTCAGCTATTAATAATTAGGGTTTAGTGGTTGTGAGATGTGCTCAAACTGTAATCTCTTTTTTTATAGAAAAAGCTGTAAACACATCTGTTTAGCTGCGCTTCCCACACTGATTAACTTGCTCTGCATTTTACATTATTAGTATTTTATTTTTTTATATTGTTTTTAGTTTTCATTAGTTGAATTTTCTTTTAATTATAAATGTCTTGCACTTTCTTTCAACGTTGTTCTTAAATGTTTTTGTTATATTACAATTTTATTACTTTTAATGCTGTTAGAAATGCCTTTTTCTAGCTGTAACAGCACTTTTATTTTAATTAATTTGGCTAATTTTCCTTCTTTTTTATATATTGTTTTAATCATGTTTGAATCATGTTCTATTCATGCTTTATCCTTATTTTATTTTTATTTCCATTTTTATTGTTATTTTCTTTCATGTTTATGTGATTTTCTTTGTATTTTCTAATTTTGAAGCACTCTGAATGACCATATGTATGTGTATGGTATGAAAGGTGCTATATAAATAAACTTGCCTTGCCTCTTAAAACTGTTTTGCAGTTTTTTGGGTTTAGTATAGTTTCCTCCCACAATTCAAAAACAAGGAGATTTATTCTAAATTGATATGTGTATATATATATATATATATATATATATATATATATATATATATATATATATATATATATATATATATATATATATATATATCTGATAGGTTAATCTGGTGTATGTGTGTGTGTGTTTGTACAGTATGTGCGTATGTATAAATGAGTGTATGACTGTAAGCCAAGATATAGATTGGCACACTGTTGTGCTGTTGTTTCCGGTTAAGAGTATGCTTTGTGCAAATGTTGTTTTAAAAAGTGTCAAAGGGTCATTTCAATAACTCTAAACACACATATTAAAAACATGTTTTTCCACCCACAGTCTGATGAGGTTTTTTTAGAGAAGCCCATGTTAGGAAATGGTTCAGACGCTGCACCTTAGCTTGTTGCTTTTGGAGGAAGTGTGCAGAGAAAATTATAAACATATTATTGGGTGTTTATGTCCTATAGAAAGCGAGGTCAAGGTTCTGGTGTTTAACACAGACGCTGATTCATGCATTCTCATGCGGACGAACGCAGACGCCTCACCTCCTCTGCTGGATCTCCTGGTACTCGCTGCGTTTCTGCAGCCTCCAGGCCTCGCGCTCCTCGGAGGTGGAGTCGTAGCTGTAGTAGTGCAGCAGGAAGGGCCACACCTCCCCCCGGATGGACGGGTCAATTCCTCCGAAAAAGATCGCCTGAGAGAACAAACACATCCTGCTCTGTAATTCTGAGATACACTACATGGACACAAGTACTGGGACACCTGCTCATTCACTGTTTCTTCTGAAATCAAAGGTAGAAATGGGTCATAGAAGGCAATAAATGTGGCTAAAGTCATGGGACACAAAATTAGTTCCTCTTTATTGATAAAAGGACAGTCTCTTTTGAACTCATGGGTATTACAATAGTGGTAATCCTGTATTTGTTGGAGTATCTGTAGAACTGTAGAACTGTATCTACTAAATGAGAAAGAGTTTATACTAGATTTTAGAGCATTTCAGTAAGAATTTGGTTGCATTCAGTGAAAAATAAAAAGCATATATGTATAATCAGCACCTAACCTCATCTCCAAATCTTCAACTCATCCTTTCCAGAAGTACTGGAAGGAGCTCCATCATGTCAGAGAACACAGTTCCACTGCTCTACAGCTCTACAATGATGGGGGGGCTTTACATCCCTCTATCCCACAAAAAACACAGGTTTGGAGAAATTAAAAACATTTAAGTCACTCATTAAAAGCAAGACTAAGGTGCCATATTTGAAACAGACTAAAAAGTTAGTAAGATTTCCATACTTTTGGGTACTAACAGGTTCATTCTATACAAATTATATACATTTTAATATTCAATTACTGATTCTTTGCTTAATTTGACATACAGTACCAGTCAAACATAGGGGCACACCTTCTCAAGTAATGTTTTTCTTCATTTAATTTATTTTCGACATTGTAGATTAATTATAAAGACATGAAAACAATTAAGGGACACATATGGAATTACATAGTAACCAGTAAAAAAGTGTTTGTCCTCCACATTAATCCCCTGATCTTAACCTGATGAACTGAGATGATGATTTGAGGTGATTTATTTGGGATTAGCTGGAGCTTCACTACGTGAAGGAAAAGCAGCAGCTATTGTTCAGCACCTCCAGGAACTCCTTTCTTCAAGACACTGAGAAGACTATTCCAGGTGACTCAAAGCTAAATCTTAAGTATGAAACAGATTCTGTTTTCTGTTTGTTTAACACTTTTTGTTTAAAAAAGCAATTCCACATGTGTTCCCATATAGATTTAATATAGTCTTCAATACTAAATTTACAATGTAAAAAAAAAAAAAAAACATTGAATGAGAAGAGGTGTGTCCAAAAGCATGTCTAAACTTTTGCATTTGTCTAATTATTACCCGACACACACTGAAGCTATTCCACCAGTGAAGAATATTATAAATTTATATCACATGTTTATATTAACTGCTTGGTTTGCTGAGATTGAGTAACTAGTATCAATTGCTATTTTATTTTTATACTTTCACACTATAAAATTACACACACATGCTATTTACTGCAACAGGTTGCAACCTTGCAAGTGCAACCTATTAAACCTGCTAAAGGAAGAGGAAAACCAATAAGTCACATGATCAACAGGAACCTTCTAAAGACCCTTTCTAAAAACACAGCCAGCGAAAACAGACATTTCAATAACAGAGCTGCACACACTCACTGTGGGAAATGATCATGCATATGAACATTGTGCATGTAAAATGAGCTGTATTAAATATGTTGCATATTAAATATGGTATGTTTTATTTGTAATTTTGAGATGTAATGTTTTTTGCCAGACAGCGATGATATGACTCTGGAGGCGGAAGACAGACAGACAAAAAGACATATAGAGACATACAGACACAGACAGAGACAGACAGCAGGTTCTCTGACCTTCCTGAGCTTGTACTCCTCCTCCACCTGGCCGCTGTGGTTGAGGTGCCGGAGCCAGGAGCTGACGTCCAGCCTGCGGTACAGCCGCTCCTCCGGGTGGGTCTCGGTCGAGGGCAGGGTGGGTCTGCGTATAGAGAACTGCATGCAGGACTTCTCATCCGCCACCTGAGACAAACAAATCAACAGCAACAGCAGAGAAGCATAGACTGCAGTGAATATACAGCTCTTGAAAAAAAAAGAGCACTTACAAATTATGAGTTTCTTTGATTTTATCAAATTAAAAAACCTCTGGAATATAATCATAAGAAAGATGGATGATCACAAGCCATCAAACCAAGCTGAACTGCTTGAATTTTTGCACCAGGAGTATAAGGCATAAATTTATCCAAAAGCAGTGTGTAAGACTGGTGGAGGAGAACATGCCAAGATGCATGAAAACTGTGATTAGAAACAGGGTTATTCCACCAAATATTGATTTCTGAACTCTTAAACTTTATGAATATGAACTTGTTTTCTTTGCATTATTTAAGTTCTGAAAGCTCTGCATCTTTTTTGCTATTTCAGCCATTTCTCAGTTTCTGTAAATCATTTTTTTATTTAGAATTTGGGAGAAATGTCTGTAAAATCAGAGAAACTGACTCAGAAACTAAAGTTTTTTTTTTTTTTTTTTTGGAGCTGTATATATACAAATAGAGTACAGCACATACTAGCAATTGTTCTTTGTACAGACTAAAATATATAGGCTAATAAAACACACATTTAGGAACATGAAAATAATCTTATTATGATTACTATTATGGAAAATTGAAAATACGTTATATTTACAAATATATTTCAGCACTCCTAGACCAAAGAACATGGACATTTAAATGTACAAATATTTATTTTTGGATTTTAAAGGCATGAAGGTCATTGGTCGTATTCCTGACCCTCACCTGGTCTTTGAGCTGCGTCTCTCTGCAGCATTTCCACTGCTGGAAGACTTCAGCCAGCTTGTCCAGGCCGGCGTGGTGGAAGTGCAGGATCTTATACTGACTCTCTCTGCTGGCGATGACCAGCTGACCACAGGTACACGCCTCATCACTGGAGATACATCACACACAACACTGATCAGCTCTCTACATCTCTATCTATATTTACATCTATCCATCTTTATCAATCTCTCTATTCATCTATTCATCTCTCCATCTATCTATCTCTCTCTACTCTTTATCTTTTTCAGTCTCTCCATCTATCCATCTCCCCGTCTGTATCAATCCCTCCATCTATCTCTAGATCTTTATCAATATGTCCATCTATCTCTTTATCTTTATCAATCTCTCTAGCTGTTCAACTCTCCATCTATCTCTACTCTTTATCAGTTTCTCCATCTATCCATCTCCCCATCTGTATCAATCCCTCCATCTATCTCTAAATCTTTATCAATTTGTTCATCTATCTCTCATCCATCCACCTCTATCTATCTATCTATCTATCTATCTATCTATCTATCTATCTATCTATCTATCTATCTATCTATCTATCTATCCCCATCTTTATCAGTCTCTCCATCTATCTTTCCATCCATCCATCTCTATATCTCCATCTATCTCTCTATCTCTCTATCTCTCTATCTATCCATCTCTCCATCTATTCATCTATTCATCTCTCTACTTTTTATCTTTATCAGTATCTCCATCTATCCATCTCCCCATCTGTATCAATCCCTCCATCTATCTCTAAATCTTTATCAATTTGTTCATCTATCTCTCATCCATCCACCTCTATCTATCTATCTATCTATCTATCTATCTATCTATCTATCTATCTATCTATCTATCTATCTATCTATCTATCTATCTATCTATCTATCTATCCCCATCTTTATCAGTCTCTCCATCTATCTTTCCATCCATCCATCTCTATATCTCCATCTATCTCTCTATCTCTCTATCTCTCTATCTATCCATCTCTCCATCTATTCATCTATTCATCTCTCTACTTTTTATCTTTATCAGTATCTCCATCTATCCATCTCCCCATCTGTATCAATCCCCCATCTATCTCTAGATCTTTATCAATTTGTTCATCTATCTCTCATCCATCCACCTCTATCTATCTATCTATCTATCTATCTATCTATCTATCTATCTATCTATCTATCTATCTATCTATCTATCTATCTATCTATCTATACTCTTCATCTTAATCAGTTTCTTCATTCATCCTCCTGTCTCTCTCTACTGTTCATTTTTATTAATCCATCTATCTTTCTTCATCTCTCCATCTCTCCATCCATCCATCCATCCATCTCTCTCTCTCTCTCTCTCTCTCTCTCACAAATCACAAATATCTGCACATTTTGAACTGATAGAGAACATTTTGCAGGTGACTGACGTAAGAGCGATTCTACAGTAGATGTGGTCGATATGCACCTAAAATTATAGTAGCACCATTTTTCAGGGTATTTTTGTGATAGTTATATTATTGGTGATATAAAAAGACTGTTTTTTTTTGTTTTATTAATTTCAATAACATACTGCTAGATTTTATTTAGTATAATTATAAGAGCTCCACACATTCAGTAGAAACAAAAACAAATCTATAAATGTCTGTCTATTTTATAAACTTCACAAGATTTGTAGTGTAACAAAATAAAGTAATAAAGTATTTATTGCATGCATATAATCTGCAAACAATGAATTAAAGGTAAATACAATGAAAATCAACAAACACAGAACTGCTTTCAAGAATATCACTAATATCACAATATGGATTTTTTTTTTATTGTGTCAAATGTTTGGGTATGATGTAATATGTTACAACCGTTTTCTAGAGCTGTGAAAAAATAGGAAAACCTAAAAGTAAAGGTTAGAACACTATGACATTTATTACTGAGTGAGCAGCATTTTAGATCGAGCATGGTTTCTGTATACATGCATCTCTATATTATAATATAGTTTTATAACGACAGATCACATTCCATCATCTTATATGCATACTTTAAGTCCCTCCTTTCGCCTTGTTGTGTGTGATCTACTTGTATCACCACGAGAAAGGTGTGCATTTGATTTTTATTGGACATTCTAATACTCTAAAAAGCAATTTAGCAAGGCTTACTTACAAATTACCTGTTACAAATGACTTATTGGAAAAATGTCTCTACAACTTCCACTGTAGGGATTATACAGCAGTAATAAATAATTTCTTTTTGACTGTATCTCTACTCCCTTTGCAGTCTGAAACTTCCCTTCTAGCTAAACACCTTCACTCCCTATTCTCTAGTGGGATCTCCCATAAATTACCAAAATCCCCTGTGTGGTCCAGCATGCAGGGAACTGTTGTATAACTGGAATGCACCTAGCTAAGGGACTGTTATCAAAGAAAAATAAAACGTCATTTGTTGAAACATGGGTTGTTGGAAATGAGAAAATGTACTAATTGTTGTCTATGCTACCTTCTGGCTCTCTTCTTTTAGTAAAGCTGTTATAGACCTTATCAGACCTCTCTATCTTTCTCTTTTTCCTCAGTTTCACTGAAGAAAGATTGACGAACACCCTAGCCCCAATCCCCCCAGCCAGACTTACAGTAACGATGGGCTCTAATTACTGCTATTACTGCCACCTTTGACTATTATCATTAATTTCTTTTCTTTTTTGCTAGCAATCCTGTGATTATACAGGCACTCTTTAGCACAGGGGTCGACAATTAAGTTTGTGCCGCGGGCCAGATATTTTCCATTTTTCGGCTTTTACATTCTCCAAGCCATTACGTGGCGGGCCATGAAAAAAAATGTGTTTTGGAAAATGAAGTGTAATGGGATATATGTAATAAGTGCTACAGACTAGTAGCTCTCCAGCCCAGAGGGTTGTTGAACCCAACTGCAGAACAGTAAAGCCAAGAAAAAAGGAAAAAAATAAATAAATAAACACACCGGTCTAATATACTATGGCTGCTCCGGCTAGTGAATTTGGACAAAAAAACGACCTTATAAGGAGATAGGGAGCTTAAAAACGGGCAGAAAAATGAGAAAGGGTGGAAACTAAAGTCACGCTGAGCACTACAGAGAGAGACAGGGGAGGGATGTAAACAAAAGCTCACCAGAGAAGCATTTATTATTATTTTTTTTTCATTATAGTTCATAAAAGTTCAAACAACTTTACAGGCCAGATGTTTCACGCCTATTGCCGACCTCTGCTTTAGCAGAATAATAATAATAATATTATTATTTTTTTTTTTTTAGTTTGTTTGTTTAATAGTTTTGTATTATTGCTTTTTAACTTATTTAGATTTTCTTTTATTGTTATTATTATTATTTTAATTATTCTTATTGCTTTTATTTTTTTTTACTTCCTTTATTTATTTGTATTTTTATTGTATTATGTAAAAGTTAGTTTTAGCTAATTTTAACTCATTTTTGTTGTATTAGTCTCATTTTCTTTTGATCTTAATTTTTTATCAACTAAACCATACTTTATTATAATCATTAATGTTATTTTTTTTCTATTTTATTCTTATTTCTGTCATGTCAATTCCTGTTTTTGTAAATGCTCGGCTACATTGAAAATGAGGGTTGCCCTCAATGTACATCCGAGTCAAAATAAAGGTTGATTGATTGAACAGATAGTGTATGTGGTACAAAGAATAACCAAGGACCAAAGGAGGATGGGTCCTCCCAGTGAGTCATTGTTCCTCCCAAAGTTTCCCCAGGAAGTTTTTTTCACTTGGGTTTTTTTGTTAATGTTTTAGGCACTGTTGATTTGTGAGTTGAGTACTGTTGAGTTGTTTTGTGATCTATTAAATTGAATTAAATGATTTAAGATAAGCTATGGCTAAATATACTGAAGCAGTCATGAGGTTTTCTGGCACTCTTCATCATGACCACTGGCACGGCAGAGCTGTGACCGCCGGTTGAGTTATCACACCAGCTGCACACTGAGGGGACAGTACCTGAGAGCAAAGGACCAGAGTGATAGCTTTCACAGCAAATATTTATGCCTGGTGTGGCCACATGTGTGAAGCCACAGCGAGTCACTTACTAAAGAAAAAAAAAGAAAAGTCCTTGGTGTGAGAGTCCCTGAGAGAAACTTGTGAAATGAAGATCAAAATATTCTGACCAAAAAAAAGTCTACACCCAGATTTAAGTAAGTAAATGATGTTGGGTTGAAGCTGAAGTTGGTCTACAGGTCTAGGTTCAGCAACAGTATGTGCTGAAAGAATGAGGTCAGCTGACTACCTGAATATACTGAATATAGACCAGGTTATTCCATCAATGGATGTTTTCTTCCCTGACGGCGCGAACATATTCCAAGATGACAATGTCAGGATTCATGGGGCTGGAATTTTGAAAGAGTGATTCAGGGAGCATGAGATCATCATTTTCACACATGGATTGAGAGAGTTCACCACAGAGTCCAGATCTTAACCTCATTGAGAATCTTTGGGATGTGCTGGATGGAGGAGACTTTGTGCAGTGGTCAGACTCTACCATCATCAATGCTGCTGCAAGATCTTGGTGAAAAAAATAAATGCAACACTGGATTGAAATAAATCTTGTGACATTGCAGAACAGTGAATGTGTGCTGCAATCCAAGCTAAAGGCGGTCCAACCAAATATTAGAGTGTTTGACCTTTTCTTTTTTTTTTTCTTTGGCCAGGCAGTGTAGTTTGAAAACACTCACCAGCTAAATAGATTGGAAGGATGCAATGCTTTAAACACTGCATTGAAGAAAAATGCTGTAAATGCATTCAATTACAATGTTAACTACAGAGAAACTGCAGCTCAGCAGGCATCGCAGGTTATGAAGGTGTTGCTATATGGTGGAATTCAATTCTTTAATTAAGGCTTTTAGGACAAATGCTATAAACGCATTAAATTGCAATGTAAACTAAACTAGAGACTAGAGAATACAGTTCCTGCAGATACTGTGAATGTGATTGCAATAGGTGAAATAGGTGTTGGTTGCTAAGGTGTCGCTAGGTGGATGCAAAGGTGTTGCTATGTGGTGAAACAGAGCTGTTGGGATTCACATACTTCAAAAGCTTCAACACTGCATTAGGACAAAAGCTGTAGATGCATTCAGTTACGGCGTAAACTAGATTAGACACTAGAAAGTCTAGGTCCTGCAGAAACTGCGAGTGTGAATGCAGCTTAAAAGAGCTGCTGTGGTTGCTAAGGTGTCGCTAGGTGGTTGCAAAGGTGTTGCTAGAGACTAGAGAGTGCAGTTCCTGCAGATACTTACGTTAATAGAGGCTAATACGTTAATAGAGGCTAATAGAGCTGTGTCCACAAACTTTTGGTAAAATGTTGGAATCTAAAAACTTTGGGCTATATGGTGGAATGCTAATACACTTAACAGGGTTGCACTGTACATATTATTACTAATATCAGAAATATTAGTGATTAAGCGAAAGGACCGAATGATTTATAAGATTTTATTTTATGTTAATTTATTGTAAACTATACTGTGCTTATACTTTTAAAACCTGGTGTTTAGTCTTTTGTCGTTTTTTTTTTTAGCTAAAACCAAAAAAAAATTAAAATAAAAAATAAATTCTGTCCATATAAATCAGCTGAATCTCAAATTACATTTCTATGATCTAAACTGCGCAAACTATTGGAAATAGGGGGCCGTCGACATTTTTTTTTTATTAAAATCACATGTAAATATTTGACTATATTTGTATATACATAGCTTTTGTAGTAAGTGTTGCTAGGAGACCATACCTGAAGAAGAGTCGTAGTGACCTCATGTGGCCGAGGTCCACTCTGAACACACCGCACAGCTGCTCTAGGGCCAGGACCTTCTGCTGCTCCTCCCACCGGACGCCCTGCGATTGGCTGCTCTCCGAGGGGGCGTGGCTGTCCAAGCTGGAGGCGGAGCTTGCAGAGTGAGTCATGGACTCATCACACATCTCCCTGGACAAAAAAAGGTATAAATTTCAGAAATGAATGATGCACTGTGTGAGAATGCTCGTGGATATCCTGATGCTGATGTAGATCAATATCAGATCCTAAATCGAAGATTTCTCTGCACTTATTTTTCCCTGAATAAGAAGTAGTTTGGTGTGAGTGTTCACTACGGACCTCTGCCTCACTCTGCCTCTAGCTTAGTTAGGTGATCATGTGATCACAATCTGCAGTGTAAAGAGCTACTTCAGCTGCAGCACACGGGTAATGCAGTTTAAGTTAGCTGTTATTTATGATGTTATCACAGCTCTTTTTATGTGTCTATCAAGAAAACTCATGATATCTCGATGCATCGGCAGCAGCTCGGAAAAAACCTCGGCAGCACCCTTCTAGGGTCGCAGGCACCACTGGTGATGGGGACACACAAAGGGGTGGGACAATTGGAAAATGTAAATTTTTTTTTATTTTTTTTTATCTGTTACAGTACAGAAAATACTGATTTCATGAAATTATAATTAGAAAATCTAAACAGCGAGATTTAACGACGGGAGTACAACACTGCTATCTAGTGTATAAACGTATACCATTCCGACACCCTATTGGTTTATACTGTGATCCATCACATCTGCACACGTCACGCCCCCACACCCCCACCCCCCCACACACTCCAGCAAGAACATAGCAGACTTATGCAGCCTAGTATGAAGATGATCCGAGACTCAAGAGAACTCCAGACAAACTCCAGTCCAACTAAGCCTCTTTAATATATTTACATTCTACTAAAATACATTCATTACAATGAACATATATGCAGCTGAAACAGATACAAATCTAGTGCATCCCAAATGTATCAACATTACGAGGGGTAGTGCACTATAAGACTCTGTGGCTCGCTCTAAGCTTTTGTACTTAATGGCTTTATTTTTTTCCACATACATTACTTTTACTATTATACTTTCAGTAGTTTTAAAACTGAAACAGTACTTTTACACTTTTACTTTAAGAGTAAAAAGCTTGAGTTGATTTTAAACACTAGTGTCTATACTTCTACCTCTGCACCTGATGCTGTGCTAATATACTGCGAGGCTAATCCAAAAATAACTGTTCTCTCACCGTAATTCCCAGTGAGTTCATATCTCAATACAGGATAACTGGGCAGAGATTAATCTGTTCCACAGCTGGGTCCAGTGTGTGGAGTTTGAGGAGGCAGAGGGGTGGGCTAGAGGGTGGGGGGTGTGTGTGAGGGGGGCTGTTTCTTTGTGTGTGTAAGTGTATGTGACTGAGGGGACAGAGAATGAGAAGAATGTGGGAAAGTTACTGTGTTGGCAGGAGCAAAGCGGAGACACAAATCAGACACACTGCCAGCGAGTTTCCCCCGTCATGCCCATCTCTCTCTCCCTCCCTCTTTTTCCTTTTCCCTCTCTCTCTCTCTCTCTCTCGCTCTCGCTCTGCTTGTTTTTCCCAGAGCCGTAACCTGAGCCGCGGCCTCCCGCTCTCTCTAACTGAGCGTAGCTAACAGGCCTGCTGCACCTCCAGACACATCCGTGTCAGAACGGCGCACCGGCAAGCCTGTGGCTGTGTGGTATTTGAGAGGACGTTCCGAGAGCAAAACCAAAACAAGATCGCATTCAGAGCCATATGGCGCGGCCTGTGGAGTACGGGGTAGAGCGGCTTTAGCTTTCCCGCTGTCCTAGTAATAATATATCTATTATAATAATAAGTCAATCGATTATAAAAAATTATCAGATTAATCACAACAATATTCTGTGATTAACTTGCGATTATAATAAATATTTAAATGTAAATAAAATAATTAATGTAAGAAATGTAAAATGCAATTATATCTATCTTAGTGGTGTAAGTTAAAATACTAGTATATACTTGTTCGTTAGAGAGGAGATAAAAAAAATACTTTTATTACAAACATCAGCTTGGTTGTGAGGATTTCTGAATGAATTTAAACTTTAATTTCTGAACTTAATTTGCTAAGTATAAAAGGGCGTTTTCACACCTGTAGTTTTTAGGTTTCTATGGTCCAGATCAGATCAGTTGATGAGTACGTTTACTTGGAGCGTTTCTCCCTCTGTTTGGTTTGTTTTCACACAGTCACAAACCTAAACGCACCAAAACGCGCACCAATTAGACCTGTCACGATAAAAACATTTTCAGGACGATATATTGTCCCAGAAATTATTGCGATAAACGATAATATTGTAATTTTAAAGGAGCACTATAGAAAATGCTTTTTTCTGCTTCTGTGCTCCCGAAGGAGCTTTGAAACAGTGTGCCACATAATAAAATACCAGCATAATAATACTATTACACCATTTTACAGTTAAACTAACTTTTTATTATTGAGAGCAGACATTGGGCTTTTAATATTGTATATATGTTTTAATGTCTAAATAACTAAAACAAATTAAGTAAAGCCATCCTGGGAATCTGTGAGGTCTGAGAAAACTGCATTAAATATTAAATAACAGAAAGCAGCAACATATCGATTAATTAACTCTGGACACAGAGGCACCTGCAGATTCCTTTTTCTGATGATATATGTATAATATGCTGTAAAACACACATTAGCGTCCAAAGACACAAGTGTCCATATGATCACACAGATGACTCAGCAGACCAGAGCTCTTGCTATAAATGTAATTTTTAATGTAACTGTCAGACAAATTCAGAGCAAGGAACACCAACATGTTTACTGTGTGGAGTTTGAGGCAGGATCTCTCTGGGGGAACAATATTCATATTCAATATTCAGCTCGGAAAGTTGGGCTGGATGGTTGTGCTTAAAATGAGATCTCAGCTTCGTTTCCCCTGTTTTGAAATAAAGTAAAAACACCGGCTCATTTGCGCTGATGGTTCTCCTTGCTCATTTGGCTCAAAGCCAAAATACTCCCACACCGGAGCCATAAGTCCATCCGGAATTCTAAAAAACCTACTAAACCTTCTCTAAAGCGGTGTAGTTTAGAGAAAGTCCTATTTGCCTCGAATATGTTCGCAAGCTAATGCTGGCTAATGCTCAAAAAAATGATCATACGATAAGCCGATAACATAGTTATCGCGACAGGCCTAGCACCAATATACCACTTGAGCACATTCTCTCCTCTGATTGGTTTAGAGCTGTCTGGTGCAGGAGCTAGAAAGTAAATATAGAAGATTCTGTGTTCCAGCACGTATATATGTATCTGTAGCAGTGTGAAGCTGCTTTCATACAGAATGCTGACAATTTGACAAGTGTTTTTTTTTTTTTGCAGCGCGTATGTGTTAAAAAAGTCACACTACTGCTGAATGAAGCACTGACTGCACTCTTAGTGTGTAAACAGCATGGAGCAGCAGAGACAGCGTTTGTTCATAGCAGTGTATTATTTGGCTAATTAAGCTGATTTCGCTGCGCCTTATCAGCTGTTTACATACATTTTAATTGTCAGGGCTTTCCAGATTCTACCAATGAAGTGTGGAGCTACTTTTAGCATGGATAACGGTGTAAAAAGCGGTTTATCTGCAGGGGCAAAATATGCCCCCTAACACCCTGTTTGGAGAAACTGTACAAAATTGCTGGATCTTGGAAAGCTGCAAGAGAGCAGAGGTGGGCTATTCAACAAAGGTAAGTATCCTTTATCATGTTTTACTACACCAAAATCAATTTTACTCCAGAGTTCACCTTTAAACAACAGAATTTCATAATAACAGAGAATCTAATTATGCTCAGCTCTGTTCTGTGGGATGTAGGGGTGGGCAATATTATATCGTATACAGTATATCATGACACAGAAATATCATGATATTAAAAATCCATATTGTGATAATAGGGCTGTTCTGTCTTAAAAGTAGTCTATTATTTACTGTGAAGCTTTAGGTGTATTTATTGTATAATTGTTTTAGTTTGCAGTTTATATGCATGCACTAAATATTCTGCAATATTATTTGCTGCATTATATTATTTTATGCTATATTATTTATTTTGCCACATTATGATTATGCTGTTATACTATTATACAATATTCCTGAAATGAATGAATTATTTTAGTTTTCTTATATCGCCAAGTATATCGTTATCGCAAAAATACCCTGAAATATCGTGATATTATTTTAGAGCCATATCGCCCACCCCTAGTGGGATGTGTCTGTGGGGACTGATGCACTAAATGTGGATATGAGGGGATGACTCTGTCAGACACAGTCAATCAAAATTCGCTTCAAAGATGTATTTATAACTGTGTAAATCTGTGTATATGGCACACATTATCCCACTACCACAGATTAGTTCATACAAAAGGTAACACCTCAATATTAATTTACATTCCAATATGTCAGGACTTTTGGCAAACTTAATATTAGTGCTGGACAATATTGTGGAAAAAAATAATCTCAATATTCTTTAAATATATGAGCGATTCTCAATTTAGATTTGTAGTTCTTACACATCTACATTAAAGTGATGAAAAAGCTATTGTTTCCTTTAAAACAATCATTGAAATTAAATGTACCAGTTAAAGAATAGGAAGAAGCCTCCTTTAACATCACATTCAGCTTTTTATATTAAACACCATGCAAATATATCCTCCTGGTATTTCATTTTATGAAAAAGGTACAATATAAAAATTACTTCAATATAAATAATTCTTTACAGGTTTCTGACAGAAGCAAATATATCTACTAAAATTCACTCTGCAGCTTCTATATGTAAAGATGTTCAGTCTCTATTGTTCCATTTTTAAAAAACATATTAAAACAGTAAATCGATTAATCAAGCAAATTTGATTAACATCCCAGCCCTACTTAATATTAAAATGAATGCAGAAAGATTTTATTCCAAGTAATTTTAAAGAATTCCTCACAAATTATTTTACTAGGAAATTATGACACAATGTAAAGAAAAATAACTAAAACAACCAAATAGTTTCCTGTAAAGATGCAGAAATATCAATATCAATTAATCCTCATAAAAAACATCAATATCAAGAATATGCACTTTCACCATATCCATAGTTTATATCTAGAATACAATACAGCTTTGGTGTCCTGCCAAAAGAAGACATTTTCCCTATGATTTCACCATAAAATTAACAATTAAATAACAAAGACATCTATAGGATTTTACCAACATTCCAATTTAATTTTCTTTAGAAATAGTTTTATTTTCTAGGATTTTTTAGGGCAGGTGAGAATAAGTGGTGTCAGATTCCTCATTAAAACCAAGTGAGTTTTAAGAATAATTGTATTCTTAAGAACAGCTGATTAATGAGGTTATTTTAATGCAATGTAATTGGAACTCAATATATGATTTAAAAAAATAAATGAATAAATTGAATAAATAAATAAATAAATAAATAAGAAAATAGGACACACAATTAGTGCCACAAGACTGATATGCAAAACAATGATTTCTCTCTCTCTCTCTCTCTCTCTCTCTCTCTCTCTCTCGTTCTCTCTCAGTAGAGGAGTGGGAGCTCCGCTGGGATGAGGGCTCTGTGGGAGTGTTTCCGTCTCGTCTGCTGTACACAGCTCTAAATATGAACGGCCTCCAGAGATTTACAGTACAGTACACCCCACACACACACACACACACACACACACACTTTAATTAACAGAGAACACACACCTCTACTGACGGAAAGTGAGAGAGACTGTTTTTTCACCTCCACAATCAGTCTCAATGTTCACACACTCTCATACTCACATTACATACACTCCCCCCCCTCAACCACACACACACACTCCCACACATTCCCAGTGACATGTTTGCAGCTCCTTTAATGCCATCAATTAAATGTGACGCAGCTCCAGAGAGAGCAGAGAGTTCATACAGCCCAAACACTCCCAGTCACTGACAACGGCCACACACACACCCACACCCACACACACCCACTAATACAATCTCTAACACAATCTAATATTAAAAGAAAAAAAAAAGAAAGAAAGAAAGAAAGAAAGATCAGGCAGAAAGAAAACACTTTATTTAGAAAGAGAGAAAGAAAGAAAGATCAGGCAGAAAGAAAGAAAGAAATATTAGACAGAAGAAAGAAAGAAAGAAAGATCGATCAAGCAGAAAAAAGAAAGAAAGATCAAGCAGAAGAAAAAAAGAAAGAAAAAATGATTACTCTTTTTTCTTCTGCTTAATCTTTCTTTCTTCAAGATCAAGCAGAAAAAAAGAAAGATCACACAGAAGAAAGAAAGAAAGAAAGAATAAAGAAAGAAAGAAAGAAACAGAAATTATGTACGCAAGCAAACAAGAAAGAAAGAAAAATGAGAAAGAAAGAAAGATCAGAAAGAAAGAAAGAAAGATCAGGCAGAAAAAAGAAGGAAAGATCAGAAAGAAAGAAAGAGAGAAAGATCATGCAGAAAAAAGAAGGAAAGATCTGAAAGAAAGAAAGAAAGAAAGATCAGAAAGAAAGAAAGAAAGGTCAGGCAGAAAAAAGAAGGAAAGATCAGAAAGAAAGAAAGAAAGAAAGAAAGAAAGAAAGAAATAGACCGGCAATCAATAAATAGCATGAATGAAAGAAAAAAAAAAATATATATATATATATATATATATAAAGAAATCCAAAAAAAGAAAGACAGCAAGAAAAAGCATAAAATAAAGATACAATACATCTATGAGACAGTGATGAAAATAAAAAGAAAGAAAGAAATCTACAACTAGTAAAGAGTAAAGATGACGAAGGAGAAAGATGCTGATGGCTGGTTAAAGACGCTGAGGAAACTATTTCAGGTGAATCTCCCTCATGAAGACACTGAGATTAAAATACCAAGAGTGTGCAGATCTGCCCTCAAAGATAAATGTGCTAGTTAGAAGAATCTAAAGTATAAAACATATGCATGCATTCATGTATAGCTTTAATATAATCTCCAATAATAATTTAACAATGTAGAAAAACATAAAAAAGGGAAAAACACACTGAAAGAGAAGAGAAGTGTCCATTCTTTTGTCCGGTATTGTATGTATAAATAAATACAGTAGAGATGATTCAGAGAGTGAACTCTACTCGCTGGATCACATTAAAACATCTGAAGAACAGCAGTGCTGAAGAAAGCCTGCAGCCCCCCCCCCCTTCCCCCTCAGGAAAATCATCTCCCCCTCTGTGGCTCCCTCATGTGGCCTCTCATTAGCATTACACACCATATACATAAAGCTCTGGAAAAAAATAAGAGACCATGTCAGTTTCTGAATCAGTGTATCTGATTTTGCTAAGTATAGGTATATGTTTGAGTAAAATGAACATTGTTGTTTTATTCTATAAACTACAGACAACATTTCTCCCAAATTCTAAATACAAATATTGTCATTTAGAGCATTTATTTGCAGAAAATGGGAAATGGCTGAAATAACAAAAAAGATACAGAGCTTTCAGACCTCAAATAATGCAAAGAAAACAAGTTCATAATCATAAAGTTTTAGGAGTTCAGAATTCAATATCTGGTGAAATAACCCTGGTTTTTAATCACAGTTTAAAAAAAACAAACATGCATCTTGGCATGCTCTCCTCCACCAGTCTTACACACTGCTTTTGGGTAATTTTATGTCACTCCTGGTGCAAAAAATCAAGCAGTTCAGCTTGGTTTGATATTTGTGATTATCAGGGCTCCAGCAGTTGATGGCAAGCTGCATGACCGGTATTCGAACCAGTGATCTCCCGATCATGGTGGCAGTGCTTAAGGCCACTGGATCACCTGGCACCCAGCATTACAAGTTTAATATTGAAGAAATTAAGTGTACTTAGGCCTGGACAATAATTCGATATCGGTATTTATCGCGATAAGAAATGTTTCAATAACGGTGATATCACTTTTGTGGTATATCGATATGTATTATGTACAGAATCTGTCACGGACAGGCGTTTTTTACTGGCGTCAGCTCGCCGCAGAGCCAAACACATTCAGCCCCCATAGCTGTGCTACCTCAGTGCGTGATGACGCAATCACACAGGCACGTAGCCAGATAGGCTAGGCTAGGCTAGGTTAAAATGGCTAGGCTAGGCTAGGCTAGGTTAGGTTCAGGTCCGCTCCGCTACGCATCTAAAATGTCTCGAAACGGAGCCGGGACGAGCGGATCCAAGGCTAGGGTAGACTCGGTTCGGTCATCCGCTGTTTCGCTCGCCCATTCGCGCGTCCGCTCGCCCATTCGCGCGTCCGCTCGCTCATCCGCGGCTCCGCTCGCTCGTCCGCTCGCTCATCCGCGGCTCCGCTGGCCCAGCCGCGGCTCCGCTGGCCCAGTCGCGGGTCCGCTCGCTCATCCGCGCCTCCGCTCGCTCATCCGCGGGTCCGCTCGCTCATCCGCGGGTCCGCTCGCTCATCCGCGCCTCCGCTCGCTCATCCGCGGAGTGGAGCCGACAAGCAGCGTAACGTTAATACATCTAATCTGTTCCACCACCTCAAGCATCTTCACTACATACAATATTTTCCTTATACTGACTGAAGCACTTTAATAGATTATGTTGAAACTAAGTTATTTAAAGTTTATGAATCCTTTAGGTTTGTTTATTTGACGTGGATATCATGTTGAATACCTCTTGTATTCTGACTAAAGCACTTTAATAGATTATGTTGAAACTAAGTTATTTAAAGTTTATGAATCCTTTAGGTTTGTTTATTTGACGTGGATATCATGTTGAATACCTCTTGTATTCTGACTAAAGCACTTTAATAGATTATGTTGAAACTAAGTTATTTAAAGTTTATGAATCCTTTAGGTTTGTTTATTTGCCGTTGATATCATGTTGAATACCTCTTGTATTCTGGCTGAAGCACTTTAATAGATTATGTTGTCACTAAGTTATTTATAGTTGAAAAATCCTATAGGTTTGTTTATTTGACGGGAAAATCTTGTTGCTTTTATGTATATAAAGGCTTCTTGTATTATATATCCTAGTTAAAACACTTTTGTTTTAATCTGTTAAATTTGTTTACAATGAATAAGAAGCTCTGCCTCTGTTGTCATTTAAAGTTATTTTTATTTGTAATAGTTATATAGGCTTATGTTTGACAGGGATGTCATGTTATTATTTTGCTATATGCAAATAAAATTGAGCATTGATTTATTTTGACTACTTTTATTTCTAAAGTATTAAAGTTTTTGTGAAAGGAGGTTTCAAAGACTTAAAAAACATTTTCATACAGTAGTAGGTACAGATTTCCATTAGATAGATTGACACAAAAAGTGCAAATACACAGTTAAATAATAATTTAAATTTGCAGTGCAAGCTGCAGAGATTGCAGGGATTCTTTTTCTGAGGCCTTCAAAGTATTTATCGATATCAAAATTATATCGTATCGACCGAAATTTAAGGAATATATCGTGATATAAATTTTGGCCATATCGTCCAGCACTAAGTGTACTGCACTAACAGGGACGTGATTTCTGCCACAGCCAGCTGCTTTGGACAATTCTAGCCAGAGTCCACCAGTCACAATCATTATATTTAACATTATGCTTAACATAACTGCCATTAGCAAACTGTTTAACCTCACTGACAACATACCACCTCACCACTTATACCGGTGTGGGTATTATCAAGCTATTTTCGCTATTATCAATACTTTTTACGTACTATCCTATGACTTTTGGCATTCGGTCAGAGTATTCTAAAACAGTTTTCATCTTAACAAACTGGAAATCAAGGGGAAACATTACAATCAATCAATGGGAAAACTCACTCAAAGAAAATATAGAAATGGAACATCAGTGACTCCATCAGCATTTACACACAGATCACTCATACAGCACTAACTCAACAATTTTAATAATAACCATCCTATAAAGATAGGGCAGATACCTACCTTTACTATCTCTCTCTTTACCTCTTTTCTCTCTTCTCTCTCTATCTATTCCCACTCAAAATCAAACAAGGGAAAAATACTTGCTTATTTATTTCTCCATTCTTTTTCTGTAAATGTTCAGATCTATTTGTTGTTGTTTCCTAATATTTATCTTCTTTTTGCTATAATCTGTTTTTTTTTCTTTTTCCCTTCTCTTTTTCTCTTGTTGTTTACAAATGGTTTTGTTTGCTTCAATTATTTGTATTGTTATTATTATTTTTTTTCTATTCATTTATTTTTTTCTCTTCTTACCCTTTTTTTGTTTTTCACTATCCCCCACCTTTTTTCTGTTATACTTTATTTTTTTTATTCTATTATATTTGTTGTCTTCTTCTCACAATGCCCACAGTACCTAAAACTCTGTATAAACACTAAACATCAATATAATAATAATAATAATAATAATAATAATAATAATAATAATAATAATAATACCAATAATAATAATAATAATAATAATAATAATAAAAAAAAACACACACACAAAAAAAAAAAACAGTTTTAAGTACCAAGTCATAGTGTAGCATACTGTGCTTGCCTGGTGATGTTAGCCACTACGCTACATACAAAAAAAAAATAATGTTTCTATTTTTTAAAGTACAAAAATTTTAACAGACTTTTTTTTTTTAAATGATTTATCCAATAATATCCAGTTTATGCTGATTAACAATTATTCCTCCAGTTCTGCAGCTCCAAACCTGTCTTGTGCGCCCCCAAGTGGTGGAAATTTTAGTTGTGTTATGTGTTTTACTCAGATGATGTTGGAATAATATGGATTTTCCCTACAACAATCCCCATAATGAGAGCAAGCATCCACCACTCACACCTGTAACAAAGAGTAAACCCAGTCTGAGTGCTGGAACTGTGGGCGTATAGAGTCTGTCTATACTTCATATTTATTGGTTTGTAGAAAGTTATCAATCTTGAAAGGCTGGTTTGAGCTCAGTTTATCTTTATTACACCTGTGGCACAGAAATTTTTTTTTTGGACATTCTCATTTTGCAGTGGGTAACAGCTAGATTTCACGGTGCTAGGGCGACAACGGTTCATTTTTGGACTGATGTCATTAATTATGATGAGACTTTATGTTTCAGATTTTGTACGCTCTCTGTTTTCTCAAACGTTTACGTGTGATTGACCCCTCATGTTCTCATTTTTAATTCCAATGTTCTGTTGTAAGGTAGAGATTTCTAATTGTAAAATAACTAAACAAAAAGATGTCAACAAAATGAATTGGTTTGTAGAATGTTAGTTCGGTAAGTTGGTTTGCCAGGTCTATACTCAAATCTGATTTGAAAAAATCTGATTTGGCACATTCACACAGCCAGGAAAAAATCATATCTGAGCAACATTGAGCAAAAAAATCTGATTTGAGTCACTTTAGCCTGGTAATGTGAACGTATCCTAAAAAGCAGTGGCGTGCAGTGAATATAGTGAGTACCCCTTCTGCAACCTCCCCCCACCCCCGGTAAAGCAACACAGATAAAAATGATAATGACTACACATTCTCTGTCATGCCTGAGTTATATGAACTTAATACAATTTAAAAAAACGCCCACAAATACAACAGCTACAAACTAGAAAAGTGTACTATAGACCCAACAATAAATGCTTCATTTTCCTACAAGTACAGGCGTTCAACAAATATCATTCATTTGTATGACGACGGTACGCCAGAGCAGCCAAAACATTAAGTACACACAAAAACTCACCAGGCAGGCAGCCTATTATTGTGAATTAGTTTCACATTGAAGAACAGCCTTTAAAAAGGGTTTTAAATATGATGTGACACAATATCTGTTTCATAGTTTCATTTGCAGCCGCAATTCCATGATAGTTAGCTAACTACTGAATTAATCCAGCATGAGCTCCGTTTATGACTAAGCAACTCGTAACACCTCCAGCACAGCGCTAAGAAGGGGTTAGACAGTCATATATATATATATATCCTGATTAAATATTATGTAATTATTTACATGCATTTATTGTCACCCCTTCTCTGAAGGGTTAGAAGGGCCTCACTGCACACCACTGCTAAAAAGTCAGAAAGTTCGGACCAAACAAGGCAGGTGTGAAAACATCCTTAAAGTCATATTGCTCAACACATGCTATAACATTCCCACTGGTGGCAACAGCTAATATTAATCAGTGAAATAATAAATGAACAGTGCAAACTCCCCATTCTTACCTCCACTCTAGATCAAAAGGCTCACTCTAAACAATCACAATCACGTCACCTCACTTCAGCTAAACCGCTGTTCAAAGCCAGTCTGCACTTTCCTGTGGTAGAAACAGTGCCTTCAGGCCAGGCCAGCCTCTAAATGCTCGAAAGAGCAAATTAGTAAGCACCTCAACAAACCTCAACTTGAGCTACAGCCAAAAGGTAAAAAGGTTGAGTCGAAACAACTGGAAGATCAATCATCTCTCTTACAAGAACAAACGTGTGGGACTTAAATAAACTTACATTTCAGACTAAAAATCAAATTAAAAATCATTTCTATCCACTTTATCTACTTATTAAACATCGTTTTTCAACTCCAAGTAACTAGTCAATTGGTTATTGTATAAATTAAGCCCAATTCTGACTGGATTTTTTTTTTCTCTTTTTTTTAGGGGGGTCCTCTGTGATTTTATTTCCATCCGGAACGACCATGTATGTGTTTTTCTCAGACGTCCTCTGAAAAAATTATAGGCTGATTTACCTGCTATTTTTCCGCCAAACTCTGTGGTCCTCTGGTAATTTTATTCCTGTCTGGATTCACATCTCTGATTAGTCTCCTCACGTTTAGTAAAATAGCTTTTTGTCCTCTGCCACACACCGTAATTACACTTTGGGCGTGCATTTCCACGAAGATCCACTTAAAACACAACAGTGAGTGGAAATGGAGGAGCTACTGAACGTGATGTCATGTGACCGAGAAAGCCTAAAAAAAAAAATTACTGGTCCTACTGTTTTTTCAATTGCAGTCCAGATGCAAGAGTTTTATCACTGAGTAGAAGTGTAAAATATTTTTCACAGTTAACCCTACTGAGAAACTAATCCCGCCAAGATAGGTATTTAGTTTTAATTTTGAGTTTATTAAAGAAATTAAAAAATCTAGTCAAGGCACTTTTCTCCCCAATTTACACAGCCATTTACCCAACCAACTCATTAGTACTCACCCTATCACTAGTAATGCCCCAACATCACATGGGTAAAGACCAGCACATGCCTCCTCCGATACATTTGAAGTCAGACTCTGCGTCTTTTTAAACTGCTGCTGATGCAGCATTGCCGAGTACCATCACAGCGCACTCTGAGGAAAGCGCAGCGACTCGGTTCTGATACATCAGCTCACAGATGCCCTGTGCTGATCCACATCACCCTAGGAGTGATGAGGGAAAAGAAAGAGTGCCATCTACCCACCCAGAGAGAATAAGGCTAATTGTGCTTCCTTAGGGCTCCAGTTGCTGATGGCAAGCTGCATGACCAGGATTTGAACCAGCAGTTTCCTGATCATTAATGGCAGCGCCTTAGTCCGCTGGACCACTCGGAGCCCCATATATGAATTCACCATGAAGTGTTAGCTCGGGGGATGGCTTGGCAATGCTCCCACCTGTATAAGTTGTTAGGTGATATCTTGTGAGTGAGGTTAAACACTTGCCAGCGTGTTCATGGTTCACAGTGATAGCATAGTTTTATGATTCGCAGTGACTGGTTGCATCTGGCAAAATCACATAGATGCATCCACATTCAGGGCAAGAGACCCACCACACATATGCCACAGCTCAGTGCAGCGTTCTTCAGCTTCCATGGGACATGGCAAAAGTCATGGAATACGACCTACTACAGCAGGAAGCATTTAATATATACAGCTCTGGAACAAAATAAGAGATTACTTAAATTATGATGAGTTTCTTTAATTTTATTAAATTAAAAACCTCTGGAATATAATCAAGAGGAAGATGGATGATCACAAGCCATCAACCCAAACTGAACTGCTTGGATTTTACACCAGGAGTATAAGGCATAAATTCATCCAAAAGCAGTGTGTAAGACTGGTGGAGGAGAACATGCCTAGATACATGAAAACTGTGATTAAAAACCAGGGTTATTCAACCAAATATTGATTTCTGAACTCTGAAAACTTAATGAATATGAACTTGTTTTCTTTGCATTATTTGAGGTCTGAAAGCTCTGAATCTTTTTAGTTATTTTAGACATTTCTCAATTTCTGCAAATAAATGCTCTAAATGACAATATTTTAATTGGAATTTAGGAGAAATGTTGTCTGTAGTTTATAGAATAACACAATAATGTTCATTTTACTCAGAAATATACCTATAAATAGCAAAATCAGAGAAACTGATTCAGACTGATATCAGTGCTCTCTCAGCTAGAGAGTGTATGATGATTTTTTTATTACAGTGTGTAATATATACAGTTTATGCACCACAATAATGGAATATTCACCAAACCCTTCCGAGATCACCACAGCATCATGTGTAGCACATGAAGGAAATGTAATATATGAGATAGTATCCTGCTGAGGAACATAACCCTGCTAAGCTAGCATGAATTATGGATAAGCTGTGTGCTGCTAGAGTTACTGCATGCACTGCTGACCTGACCTGCTCCAGCACACCGCTTCAAACGCACCAGCACACCACAGACGCAGGAGCTTCACGCTCAGCCTTAAAATTCCAACCACAAATGTTTTGGCATTCTTTGCGTTTTCAATGGAAATGAATGCGCAATACTTGAACCATAGTCTGACACTTAGACCTTAAAAGGTCTTCAGGAAAGCTTTCAAAGAGAACGCATGGTTAATGTTTCACATTCCCGTTTAAAATGCAGGAGAGAAGAGTGAAAAAGGATACAGGGCCTTCCAATGTTGCTGCTTGTAAGTCAGAGGCAGAACCAATCAAACTATGCATTTCACCTGGGGGCGGAGCATTTCCAGAACAACAAAACCTGCATAATTAATCAGAGATACTGATGATCCTCGTTAGCGTGGTAAATGTTTTATTACAGTGTTGAACTAATGAGCTTGATCACCATATTTTTATGATACTATTTCATATTCGTTGCTGGAATTATATCAGTCAGGCATAATATTATTGTTTCTCCACCCATTGTCCTTTTTTTTTACCTCCACTGAGCATACAGGACACTTTGTAGTTCTACAATTACATACTGTAGTTCTGTATCTGTTTCACTGCATACTTATCTGCATATTTATCTACAATGGTCAGGACCCTACAGGACGAGTGTGTACAAGTGGATCAGACGCAGCAGTGCTGCTGAAGTTTTTAATCACTCACTGTGTTTCATCACTCACTGAATTAGACTCTATTAGACATTTCTACTGAGAATTAGGTATGAATTATGTTATATCGCAATTATATCAGTTTTGGCTAATTCTGCCAATATTTCACACCGATACTTGCTGACGTATTTATTGTATGTCGGAAAATGAGCGAGCAATGCTGGCCGCACTATTACAATTTGCCAACAATGGCTGCACTACACTACTAGTCTCTCTATAAAGTAGGTCTGTCATGATAACTAAACAATTCTCAGGATGCTATATGGTCCCAGAAATTATTCTTTAAAGGGGCACGACATAATTAGCTTTTTTCCTGCTTCTGGGCTCCCAAAGGAGCTTTAAAGGGGACATGAAACACTTCAAGCATTAAGTATAATTCACAAGATGTATTTTCACTCTAACAAATCTGATAAGTTTAACAGTTGTCAGTGAAGCGGAATTTAAATAATGAGCAATCTAAATGTCATTTTTTTAAGTAAGGGCAGCGCCATCTTGTCCCAGCGCTGAAAGTGACGTCACGAGGTTGGTTCCCGAACGCCTCACTACTATAATCTAGGAGTCTACCGTAAATTAATTCCTCAATAGATAATAAAATCCAAACCAAAACTCAATGCAGAGCGGGGGAGCACTTTTGTATTGCCCCTGTGTGTAGTAATACTGGGAGTAGTGAAATTTAATAGGGTGAGGAATGAGAAATATTTACTTTCACTTTCATACCTCGCCCTCGGTCAGCTAGTTATTCTTCAGCGGGGGCTCGCAGCGCTGATGCGCGAGAATCCTCCGGTTAGCTGCAATGCTAGGGGTTAGTGGCGAGCACTTTCTAGACCAGGACTATATGAAGGAGATGGGTTTGAGTCAGGAGCATTAGCGCTGGATAAATAAGCTGCAGTCCGAGGCTTTTTTCCTCCGTTTTTTATTTGTCCTCTGATCAGCTGGGATGTACAGACCGCCCGACTGAGGATAACGTTACTATGAGAGTAGCAGCTGTAGCCGCACGGAACGAGAACAACGCGCTCACCCAGCAGAGCACCGAGAGGTACCGTTACGGAAAGTCTAGATAAACTGACAATTTAAAGATAACATAGCTAGCGTTAGCTACTTTTCTTGATAACTTACCATAGCTAGCCAACGCTAGCTAACTAACTAACGCTAACTAGATGAAGCTACCCAGAAAGCCTTCTAACTTCTAAACTGAACGATTTATCAACCAAACCGCGCCTGGGTGTTTAAATATCCACTTAAATCATGTACGTTTCATTCAGTCTTAATGAACTCTGGACTTTACATGTTAAATAGCTGTGTATATAAACTAGTTGGGTTACTGGATGGCAGTAGGTTACCTGCTGTGGACGGGCTGCAGGGGTTCTGCACGGCTCCACGTAGAGAGAGAATAAACACTCCCAAAACGTCTCGCTCTCAGAAAAGCATCTGAAAAGTCCTGCTCAGGTTTATACAGGAAAGATCTCTGAGTAAATGCTCCATGTTAGCCTTAATACCAGGCCACCACGTTGGTAGGTGTAGATATATTCTTAAGCTCTATTGCTATTTTAATGGCGCAGGTGCAAGGCGTGAAAATAGACTGTTGGCGGGATGTAAGATAGCAATGAGCATCACGATGAGCCTTATTCAGGGTGTAATTAAGGGTCTCCGCTCACCTGCTCTCGTTGTCGAGGAAGACGGAGCTGGTGCTCTCTCCGAGCGCCTCGCTGACGGGGGACAGGCAGAAGGGCGAGGAGAACGTGTCCGAGTCGGACCCCAGCGTGCTGTCCCGGCTCACCTCGTCCGCAGAGAGCTCGCACGAGCCCTCGTCCCCGTCCTCCAGCTGCAGCTGCCCCAGGTTGGGCTCCCCTCCCGCCTCCTCGTCATCCTCTTCCTCCGGGGCAGGTGGTGGGCGGGGCTGTGGTGGGTGGGTGCGGCGGCGAGGGTTACGGCGTACCGGAGAGCTCTCGGGGGTGATGTAGCGCAGAGCCTCCTCGTCCTGCCGCTGGATGCGAGAGTTGGGCACCCAGGTGAGGATGAGGGTGGAGCCCAGGGTCTCGTCCTTCTCCAGGTGCACACACAGGTAACCTGAGGAAAATTAATAAAGATGCTTCAGTTACTTAAAAAAATTAATCACTAAAAATGATGATAAAATAGGTATTATTTTATCAAATCACTATTTTCACACCATGAACCATTTAAGTGCTTGCTCTTCCTTTCCTGGAGCGGTCCTGATGAGGACGTTTTCCTCATTATAGCGTTTTTGATGGTCTTTGCGACTGCACTTGAGTTTTTTTTCCAGATTAACTGACCTTTATTTCCTAAAGTATTCTTTAGTATTCATATTTAGTTGAGTAGTTCTTGTCATAATATGGATTAGAACAGTACACAAATATGGCTATTCACTGTATACCAACTCTACCTCTTCACAACTTTACAACTGATGCTCTCAAACACATTAAGAGACAAGAAATTCAAGTAATTAACTCTTCACGAGTTCAGCACAGCTGTTTACTGAAAGTCTGAATTCCAAGTGAGTCTACCTCATGAAGCTGACTGAGAAAATCCAGCCAAGATGTGCAAAACTAAAGTCATCTAAGCAAGAGGTGCTACTTTGAAGAATCTAAAATATAAAACATATTCTGGTTTGTTTAACACTTTTTTGTATTAATCTACAAGACAGAAAACTTTGGGTAACCTTGGGTAAAAATGTTAATTTCGCTGCATCTCAGTCCCAGCAGTACCTGGATGGTGTTCCGGAAGGCCAGGCAGGGGCTCGGCCGGGTGCACGCACACATTGTTCTTGGAGAAGATGATCTCTCCGTCCAGCACGGGCCGCGATCCCGCATTAAAAGTCAGGAGGTCAGAGGCTTTGGAGGAAGCGCGTCGCAGGAGTCGACCAAATGACATCTCCAGCTCCAGGGTCCTGCTCCCATCCTCTGAGAGAGAGAGAGAGAGAGAGAGAGAACAAGTAAGAAGAAGTAAGAAGTCATTTTCCTGTTTTGAGAAGAGATAAAGACTGTCACCAGCACCACAGCTGACAAGCAGCACAGCTTATTAACAGTAAGAACATCACTGAAGACACAGAAAGGAGAACTTTCTTTACTGTAAGTGTAAATGCTGTATAACTAATACACTGATCCATTAATAAAGTAAACTAGATTGTGTCGTAATAGTAAAAAACAAACCAAAAAAAAAAAAACAACGCCTTACACCTTACAGCCACAAACGTAAATGTATTTGATAGTGATAAACAAACACAAATTATACCACAGTTCCGACCGTGCAATGTGATTGGCTGAGAGGCGTTCTAGAGAGGAGTGCCATTATAAATCGGTAATGCACTGTAACCGAAGCGCTCCATATATTACTCCTCCACAAACAGGTAACATAGCAACGATGCAGCGCTTACAAACCAAATACAAACCAAATGCGATGTCATTATACACCACTGGGAGTCGCTGGAACCCATAAGCACCATGAAGAAACTCCATGTCTCCAATAGGCGGTGCAGGCAAAGTCGCGGTCCCACAAATCCTTATTATTACACACATTATCAGTCACCGATATCAGGTTAAGAGTTGTTATTATTAAAATAAAAGCTTTAGTGTATATATTTTTTACAGTTAATACGGGGTATTTAAAGCTGAATGTAAGGTGGCCGAAATAGGGGACACTTGTAGTTCTACAGGTTTTACCGCATGTGGGGGGGCGCCGAAGTAAACAAACGTTAGTTCTGACCCTGCAGTGTGCTTGGCTGAGAGGCATTCTATGAGTGCAGCTATCAGCAGGTAATGCACTGTAACCAAAGCTCTCCATGTATTACTCCGCTACATAGAGTTAGCACCAATGCAGCACTTACAAGACAAACAGCGCAGCTACAAACAGAGCAACAATGGAACTATTTTAACTTGTTTAAAACCAAACAGATCATATTGTCTTGTCCTCTTTAACTCAAAATAAACAAACCTTAAATAAACAGTGATAATGGAACTGTGGTATAATCGCAATAATACACTTGAGGGGTTCGTGCTATAGAGTGTAATATTGGCACTGCTGTGCTAAGCACAAGGCCACAGGCTGTTATATAGCACTCCCTCTCATGTATTATTGCTTAAGTAGCACATAATTGTGAAGTGGAACAAACATGATACATGGGTTTCAAAATCAAGTAAAAATCTAAAACCCCCAAAATAAAATTCACTGCAGTCAAAGGAGATTTATCTTCCAGCAAGGTAATCAACAATGACCCTAAACATAAAGCCAGGGCTACAGTGGAATGGTTTACATTAAAGAAGCCCAGTCAAAGTCCTGACCTAAATACCACTGAGCTTCTGTGGAAAGGCAAGAAAATTGCTGTTCACAAACGCTCTCCATCCAACCTGGCTGAGCTTGAGCTGTTATAAAGAAGAAAGAGTCAAAAATCTCAGTCTCTAGATGCGCAAAGCTGGTAGAGACAAACCCCAAAAAGGTGGCTCTACCAATTATTGAAATAGGGGGACTGAACATTTATTTGATTAAAATTTTGAAAACCATGCATCATTTTCTGTACACTTCACAATTATGAGCTATTTTCACTGATCTATCAGTTTAAATCACAATAAAATACATTTAGGTAGGGCGCAGAGTGGTCCAGCGGTCTAAAGTGCAGGAGGTCGCAGGTTCGAACCCCCGCTCATGCAGCTTTGCCATCAAGCTGCCGGCGCTCAGAGGGAGCACTATTGGCCCTGCTCCCTCTGGGTGGGTAGATGGCGCTCTCTCCCGACATCACTCCTAGGGTGATGTCTGCAGCACAGGGCATCTGTGAGCTGATGTATCAGAACCGAGTCACTGTGCTGTCCTCCAAGTGCGCTGTGATATTACTCGGCAATGCTGCATCAGCAGCAGTTTGAAAAGAAGGGGTGGCTGGCTTCACATGTATCGGAGGAAGCATGTGTTAGTCTTCACCCTCCTGGTGTGTTGGGGCATTGCTAGTGATAGGGGGAGTCCTAATGAGTGGGTTGGGTAATTGGCCGTGTAAATTGGGGAATAAAAGGGAAAAATTAGAAATAAAATTATAAAAAAAAATAAATAAATAAAAAATACATTTGGGTTTATTATTTTACTATCGCCAACCCATTGTGGAGAAGGATTTCTTCAGCACGGCTACAACAATTTCATAAGAACAGTAGAACAGTGCACCACCACTCCAGACTCTGCTAAATGTTCCTTAAGGTCTACTGAAGTCTGACAAAGGTTCTGATCTGCTTTTAGCTACAGCATTTCTACAATCCAACCAGCAGTTTCCCGACTTCAACTCACTCAGCTGCTGAACGTGTGCCACGTCTCCCTGCTGCCTCAACAGCCGCCTTATCACAGTCTAATCTACAGTCACACCTTCAACAAACACATCCTTCACATGTGAACACACACTCACACACATACTGACACAACTGTGTGGGAAAACCACAACTGGCAGCACTGAAACACAGTCATATAATGCAATAAGAACCTTTTTATTTGTGTGCAGACTGTTTAAAACACTTAAACATCACGTTTTCCACTAAAAAAAACTCAAAGAATGTGTCTAACTGGGTCTCAGCTTCCCAAAAACGCCAGTTTACTTGGTCAAGGAAATGATGCAACGTGCTAGTTCTGGTACATGTGAGGAACTTCTGCTTATCAGGAGGTTGTGGTGGTGTTGTTGAGCAGGTCCTGCTTCAGGCAAAGTCATGCTTCTCTTTAATCAAGGCCTGGTTTTCAACTCTTTTCTATTGAAAGCTCTCGCTCTCCTTCTCCTCCTCCTCAGTTTTGTTTACCTCTCCTGATTAACCCTGGCCTTCTGTTTCCTGCTCTCAGATAACCTCACCTACAGTACACACACACACACAACACTTCTCACACTGATCTCAGTCCAGTTCACCAAACCTGTCTCTAACCCAATCTGAAAACTGGCTTTTCTTACAATTTTTTTCCAATTGCTAACAGACTAAAATGACATGTATTACAATTATTTAAATGGACACACACACAGTATAACTAGGGCTGCAACTGATGATTATTTTGGTAGTCGACTAACCTGCTGATTTAGTGCTGGGCGATATGGGAAAAATCAAATATCACGATATGGAATTTTTTATATGACGATTTTATTATATAACGATATATATCATGATATACCACATTTGAGTCTGTTTTCAGTTATTCTTCGAAAAAAAAAAATGACAATACTTTTTTCCAACTTTATTTCAAAGTGACATTAAACCAAACTTACACAAATGAGAATTACTACCTTTTAATGCAGCAATATATATGTCAAGTCAACTAGTTTTATTGTCAATACTGCATATGTACAGGACATACAGAGAATTGAAATTACGTTACTCTCCTTCCCAATTTTACAGCAGGTACAGATAATAGATATAATAAAGGAGAATGGGAGACACTATGTGTACAATACAGCAGGGACACAAATAGACATACATGAGACAAAAACAAGGTGCAGTAGTGGTGGGAGAGAAATAGATATATAAATATAAGTAAAAAGAAATTGATATATAATCTAAAAGAGTGGGAGACACTATATGTACAAAACAAAAAGACACAATAAACAGTCTGGTGAACCTTCTCAGGAGTGACCGGCCAAACAAAATTATTCCAAAAGGGCATGGACAACTCATCCAAAAGGTGCAAAACTTAGCTACTGCATCTACCTTATCTGTTTTTATTTGATACATATATATTGCTGCACTAAAAGGTAGAAAAAAGTGGGGTGAAAGTTGGGTTTAATGTCACTTTGAAATAAAGTTGGAAAAAAGTAAGGGGAATATGGGAAAAAATCAAGTATCACGATATGGAATTTTTTTATATTACGATTTTATTATATAACGATATATATCATGATATACCACATTTGAGTCTGTTTTCAGTTATTCTTTGAAAAAAAACGACAATACTTTTTTCCAACTTTATTTCAAAGTAACATTAAACCAAACTTACACAAATGAGAATTACTACCTTTTAGTGCAGCAATATATATGTGAAGTCAAGTCAAGTAGTTTTAAAGTACAGGACATACAGAGAATTGAAATTACGTTACTTTCCTTCCCAAATTTTACAGCAAGTACAGATAATAGATATAATAAAAGAAAGAATGGGAGACACTGTGGGTACAATACAGCAGGGACACAAATAGACATACATGAGACAAAAACAATGCAGTGCAGTAGTGGTGGGGGGGAAATAGGTATATAAATATAAGTAAAAAGAAATAAGATATATAATCTAAAAGAGTGGGAGACACTATATGTACAAAACAAAAAGACACAATAAACATACGTAAGACGGAAGACAATAGTGTAATATTGATGGTGATTGAGATGGGATGACAGTATAATAGTATATAACAGTAGTGCAAATATGGTATATAGCTTAAGGCTGGTAAAGTGAATGAGTGTGTAAAAAAAATGTATCAAATGAAAACAGATGAGGTAGATGCAGTAGCTAATTTTTTCTTTATTATACAGGTATTTAAATTGAGTTTAATTGAATAAACTTGATTAACAAAGTGTCCGTCAAATAGCGTAAAGCAGCGTCATGTCGCAAAACCACATCATGAAGCTTTTTTTGCGAAGATTACTTTATTATCACTTATATAAACGGAGTTTATGCAAAGTAAACATACACAAATACATTTCATCGTAGCCTACTTTATATGTTTGCATTAATAATTGATGAAATTACTGTAGAAACGATAAGGACGATAGAAGGTAAGTAGCACTTTTCTATCGCTCCCACGATATTTATCGTCATATCGCACAGCACTATGTTGATTATTTTTTTCTGATATTTATTTCTGCCATGTCCTCCATCTTTAAAAATGATAGAAATAGCTGAACATGAGATTTAAAAGATTTTAAAGCTTTTAAATATCTGGATATTGTTTTGGAGAAGCAGACTAAGTTGAGCGTAAGCTCTATAATGAGTTTACAATGAAATTTGTTGTCGACAAATGTAAATAATCGACATTATCGAATATATCAACTAATCATTGCAGCCCTAAGTATAACCTCTTCTCAAGTTTCCAAAACTCCAAAACACATTTTCTACACTACACACATTTTAAAACAGAACATTTTAGCTGTACAGAAAATGTTTCTCTGCATGAAACTCAACGATCTGATATAAAGTCCCGTTCCCATACCTGACATAAGGTGAGCTTTAGGAATAAAGCACTATAAAAAGAGCACAGATGAGCACCTTTTTACAATAACAGTGGAAGAAGCTGCAGAGAGAGGAAGAGTGAGAGGAAGATGAAGAAAATGAGACAGGGGGAAGAGAGAGTAAGAGTGAGAGGGAGAGGAGGAATTAGAGTGAGAGGGAGAGAACGAGTGAGAGGGGGGGTATAGCTGGTAGAGAAGTTCATTAGAAGTTTATAAAACTTTCGAATGAAATCAGAAGAACCTTGGTCATGAATGCGAGATGGTGGACAGAGAGTGCAGCTCAACTTCAGCCTTTTTTACTGTCTCTGCCTCTGTCAACCAGAATTCAGACGAAAATAAATATATCTGCTGTAATCTTTCGTTTGGTAAAAAAATTAACTATATTAGTAGTAGGGGTGTCACGATTTCGATATTTTATCAAAATCGATCGAAATTATGGCATGGTCTCGAGCCTCAAAGGGATCGACGATCCCTCCCTCTAAGCCACGGACATTGTGACTGCTCAAAGAGCAGCCCTGTCTCCAAAGAATGTGGACATTCTCATCTTCTTAAAGAAAAACTTGAAAATATAAAGTTTAAGTTTATAATATATCTTTGTTAAAGAAAACAACTTGTCATTCTTAGGGACCGAGTTTTATTTTTCATGTTTAACTGTTATAGTAGGATAGAGTTCAGTTTGTTAAGGCTCTAATTGTTCTATTATTTTTTACATGACTCTTCCTGCATTTTTATTATTTATTTTAACAGTGCACACTGCTGCTACCAAAAAAAATCCACTAGATGGCATTACATATATATCTTAATTAAATTATTTAAATTTGACCATTAGTGCCTAATGGGGTGTATTACAGATCACGTTGCATCACTTATATCAAGCCCACCTTTTGAAATAAGATATTGTAAATTTGATGAATCAAACCAATGACTGACCATAGACTAATCTAAAACTGGCACAGGCCTCTCTGCTGTAACAAAAAGAAAAAAGAAAATTGAGAATCGAATCGGATCGTGACCCTAAAATAAATAAAATCGAATCGAGGATTTAGAGAATTGTGACACCCCTAATTAGTATAATGGTATTAGTGTGTGTTTTTGGTGTAAAAGTTTGATGTTGATAATAATATATGTAGTTTTGGATAAAGTGCTTTATTTTGCAGGATATATGAGGTGTTTTGCAGTCTAAATGACAAAACTTTGTTTTAGCAACTAAACAAAATGTAATATAAAGCTTTTGACCTTTTTTTGAAGTTATAATGTGATATAAAGCTAGTCATGCTGAACAGGAGAAGTTGCAGAGGCGCTAGTGTCTGCTGATCATGATCAGCTGCGGCCTACTGACCTTTGCTCTGAGAAAACAACCTTATCAGGATGTAATCTGCTCTGTGTGTGTGTGTGTGTGTGTGTGTGTAAGAGAGTGTGTGTTTTGTGAGATCAGCAATAATGCTGTATAGGCACACCATAAGAGCTCTGATTAAATTAATTCTCATTTTCTGCGGAAGGCTGGATCTATCACCTTGGCCAAACGTCAAAAGTTTAGGAGACAAAGAGAAACATCCAGCAGCACCTGCAGATAAACTGCTGCGGTCAGCAGTGGAGCCTCACCTGAGGACAGGGACTGGAGTCACAGTGACCTGAACAAAAACACTGGAAACTACGGGTGAACGATATGGACGTAAAATAATATCACAATATTTCATGGTATTTTTTTTTCAATACTCTTGGTGATATGACAACACACTGAATTAAAAAATATATATATTTCAAGAATACACTCCTGCAACAAAGTAAAAAAAAAAAATATTATCGGTTATGTTATGATATGACACACCCCTAACTGAGATATTAAAAATATACAAGAATTTTATCAGATTTGTAACATAAGTTAATGATCCAGAATGTCATGATACTACTAATAATAATGCACTACATATGTCTAAATTGATACAACTTCATAGAATTTTACAAACTGCTTTAGGCAAAGATTAACAGTCATAATAACAAAAACAAAACCACTGAAAACACCAGATCTGTCTGACAGAGAGAGACCTCAATACCATCCATCAATCAGCTCCAGCTCCACAGACTCCCTGAGATCTTTCAAACAAGCTTCTAAGTAGGGTTGCAGCGGTAACCGGTTTCACGGTATACCGTGGTATTAAAATGCACGGTTATCATACCGTGTGTGTTTGCTTATTACCGGTAAAACGCAAGCCAGCGGAGAAAGTCACCCGCGCATGCGCAACTCTGCTCCGCTTCAGCTACTCAGCACACAGCGGTGAGAATGGCAGAAAGTGCATCAGACTAGAGCTTAGATTCTCTGCCCGAACCAGACCTGACCCGAGGACCGACCCGAAATCGGGTCCGTTCGGGCCGAGATTTCCCACCACATTCCTCAGGCCGGGTCGGGTTGGGCTCCAGAAAATAGTCTGAGATGTAGGCATCTGTTTTTTAATTATATATTTTATTTTTAAATAAAGCTCTGGTGTGATAATCACAATGTTAATGCTAAGTAACCAATTATTATTGTTAATGAAAACGAACCAAATAACGAAAACTGAAAGTGAAACTTAACTAACTTATTTATAAGCGCTGTTTTCACTCCCGCAGTTCTACAGCGGGAGGTGTTGTGCCGATTCTGTCCGCGAAGCGGGAGTCGGATTGAGCAGGGAGTCGGATTCGGCATAACAGCGTAGAGTTGCACGGTGTACCGAAGGTTCGATTCTTTTTCGATACTACGTCATCACAAACGATTCGGTTCTTTAGCGTTCGATGCTTTCGATACTGTATTATAGCCCAGTCACTAGCTTCAAATGAGTCAAATTAGTAGGCGCGATTTGATTCAGTTCATAAGAAAACTGATTCACACCGCAGCAGTCGGTGTGGCAGGATTCAGATAAACTTAGTGTTCTGAACAAATGAATCGATTCACGCGCAAGCCAGCAGAGCAGCAGCGAGTGTAGAATGGCGACGGCTAAAATAACAGATGTCTCTCGTCCGCGACTTGTGGACAAAACGGGCGCCAGGAGTGAAGTGTGGGAAAATAGTCTGAGATGTAGGCATCTGTTTTTTATTGATATTTTTATTTTTAAATAAAATAACGAAAACTGAAAGTGAAACTAAACTACTTTATTAGCGCTGTTTTCACTCCCGCAGTTGTACAGCGGGGGTGTTGTGCCGATTCTGTCCGCGAAGCGGGAGTCGGATTCAGTAGCGGATTCGGCACCTCGCGCTCCGCGGTGTTAGTTGTAAGCGCTCGCGCTAACCGCAAAATACGACAGAAAACACTGAGGGAGCTGCAGACTTATGTGTGGGACTAGAATATGAGCACGAGGAGATCAAAGAGAACCTTTACCTGTGAGTAGCTCTCATCAGAACACGCAAATCTCTCTCTCTCTCACTCTCTCACTCTTTCTCTGTGTCTCTCTCTCTCGCACGTGAACGCCTCCGCGTTTGACCTGCAGCACTGTGTTTAGCTGTTCTTAAAAATCATTTAAATTAAATAATAGTTCTCTGCTTCTATGTTACAGTGTTATTTAACATAATTCTGATCATATTTCGCTCATTCATTTAGCAGACAAGCACCCTGATCTCTACAAAGAGCTGAGAAGTCGACAGGTTTGTGGAGTTAGTCAAGATACACTCTGTCTGTAGCTTTACTAAGATTTACTAACGACTGCTAGTAAATCACGTTAACACGGAGAGGAGTGTGCAGGAGTTTTGTTTTGGACCCGTGGTTCGCAAATCTGTGGTCAGGCACGTAGCCTGCTTGATCGTTACACTGAACATGGGCTTATTAAAAACGGTAAACGGTTGATTAATAAAACGGAGCAGTGAGTGTTAAAATGAACATAACATTGTAATGTTCTTCTGTCTCTTTATTTTCCTTATTCAGAACTTAACTTCTGCCCGCCCGTCAGGTTCACATAGTCAGGCTACCATTACCTCTGGTTTTAGTTTTAGTTTTTAGGAAGTGTTTAGATAATTATGTTATAGTTAAGGTTATAATAACGAAACTTGTTTTTTGTACAAATGTTTCATTTTAGAATAAAAACGTTTGCACCGATTGTTCAGTGTTCAATCCAGTTCAGTCAAAAATAAACATTTTATGTTCAGATATTTTTATTGTTTTTTTTTCTTCCAAGTATCGTTTTGGTATCGAGAATCGTGATACTACAGTTGGTATCGGTATCGAAGTCAAAATTTTGGTATCGTGACAACCCTATAACAGCGGCAGCGCGGCTGCACCTCGCGGTCCGCGGTGTTAGTTGTAAGCGCTCGCGCTAGCCGCAAAATACGACAGAAAACACTGAGAAACTGCAGAATTATGAATTGGACTAAAATGAGCACGAGGAGATAAAAGAGAACCTTTACCTGTGAGTAGCTCACATCAGAACACGCAAATCTCTCTCTCTCGCACGTGAACTTCTCCGCACTGTGTTTAGCTGTTCTTAAAAATCATTTTTATTAAATAATAGTTCTATGCTTCTATGTTAGTGTTAATTAACATAATTCTGATCATATTTCGCTCATTCAAACAGCCTGAAAACAGACTTGTAATCTTGTAATCAACAAGCTTGTAATCAATGTGGCCGTAGTCACAGCTAAAGGAGGAAATACATCAAACCTGTTCTCCCATCTCCGAGAACACCACCCCGCTGTGCAGCGCAAAGTATGTGTTCAGTTTATAATTTTAATCTGAACCTAAATAAAACTTCTTTGTAGTCGTGCACAACCCATGCGGTAAGCGCCCGCAAAAGCGCTGAGTTATCCGAAATTTGGGCACGCAGGTACAGGCGTGAAGTGCGTGCTACGATGGATTCACGTGTCCGTGTAAAGGACTGGATGTGAAAGACGCCATTCATTTACATGCGTTCATTTTCAAATTCTGACGTGCCTGTTTTTCATATGTTGAAGGTTTTAAGGTGTGAAAGCCTTAAAATAGAAATCTCTATTGTGAGGATCATGTCAGAAATAAATCCCCTCTTTCTGCAGTATCTGGTTATATACCAACTTTTTTTATATATATATATACACTCTTAATGCCCTTAAGAGTAGTGGAAAAACATGGTTTCCTTCACCTGATGGTGTAGTTTCTACAATAAATAGTTAATTGAACAAAAAACTTTGTTGTAATTTCTTTAAGGGTCAGTTTAATAATATATGTAACAAACTGTGATACCGTGATAACCGTGATACCGCGGTATTTTCCGAGACGGTTATCATACCGTGAAAATCTCATACCGTTGCAACCCTACTTCTAAGTATCACTACACAAGTTCTTGTAACTTGTTACAAACAAGGGCTACACAATATAATATATAAGCATCGTCATCGCGATGTGCGCATGCGCAATAGTCACATCGAGGGAGGATTGATGCAATATCACTTAAGGCAATTAAATCAAACATGTCATGTTGCAATGTTTTGATTCTTGACACAAGAAGTCGATACACAGTGCTGTCTCTGTATCTGTGTGAGTGACAGGCTGCTGCTGCCTGAGAAGCACAAGGGGAAAGAATGTGGACATGAGTAAACACGGGGTAACTGTGTGGCCTCCATCCACATGGTTGGGCACGTGCTTGTAAACACACGTGTCGAAAGCTGTGCACCTCAGTCCAGCACAGTATTGCGCAGATATTTCCAGTTACAGCTGAATTCACAAAACACTCTTATTTACCTTTTAAAAAGCCATTTAAATGCCTGATTAAAGGGTTGATTACAGTTGTTTTGCTGTTTTTTTCGGGTTTTAAGTGCTCGGCGCTGATTCAGCTCTTGATTGGTCTTGCGCGTGCGGGTGGGGGTGGGGCTGGTGGCATTGTTTAATATCGCAATATATACCGCCGAAAAAACATGCAGCCCTCTTACAAACTGTTATAGCTTTACAAATTTTTACAAACTGAAGAAGCTTTAGAAATTGTTACAAACTGAAGAAGCTTTACAAATTGTTACAAACTGGAGCAGCTTAGCAAGTTGTATAATCAGAGCAGCTTTGCTAAATGTTACATAATGAAGCAACTTTGCAAACTGTAATGAACAGGAGCAGTTTGTAACATGTTACAAATTGATTTCCAAACTGTTACAGGTTTGCAAATTGGGACAAACTGTATATATTTTTTTTACATATATGAGTTGATTTGTAAATTGTTACAAATAGGAGCCACATTGTATATTGTTAGAAACTGGAACAAGTGGCGGTTTTGTAATTTGTTAAAAAAATGCTATAGCTTTTTACATTAAGTTACACTTATAAAGTGCCTATCTAGAAACCAATGGATGCTTTACAATTTACACATTTTACACACAACCATTAACACTCATCCACATCCACTGGTAAGAAGAAGTGGCCAATAGCGCAAAGCGTACTCTCAACCGGAAACCACCGTCCACCTGGAGGACTGAATCGGGCACTACAGCATTAACCCAGGCCAGAGTGCCAATCCATATCTGGGCACAGTCATATATACATTTACACACCAATTTACGTACATAACTGACACATAGACACCAGATCAATTTAGAGTATTACACACTGTCGCAACTTGATCCAAATTGTTGCACCTTAGTAAATTGTTACAAATTTCAGCTGCTTTGTAGATCATTACAAACTGCGGTTTCTTTGCAATTTGCTGACAGATTTTCAAACCATTTTAACTTGTAACAACAATCAAAATTACAACATGGAGAATACAACTTTGCTGACCGTTACAAACTTGCAAATTGTTACGTCATAGAATTTTACAAATGGCTTTAGAGAGAACAATACAAAACTGCTTTAAGCTAAGATTAACAGTCATAATAAGACTAGAATAGTCCAACATTCATCACTCTATTTAAAACAGACAGAAAACAGAAAAGTCATTTTTTTCCAGTGTTGAAATGAAACACTGCAGCAATGTTGTGGTATGCTGAAATGAGTGCACGGTTCCTACTGGGCCTCTGTAGCTCTACAGGAAGCGGGCCTAGAGGTTAAGTATGTGGCCTTTCTCCTGTCTGCTGTCAGCACCTCTGGGACAGCATTCTGACACGGCCAGACTTCTCCACACAGCCCTGTAAGCTCTTCTGGGACTGGCACACTTCCCCAGCATGTGTCAGAAATACAGGCCTGGCATCTAAATGAGGGTCTGGACAAACAGTGTGATGTGCTTATTTTAAGTTCGAGCTCCACAGAGTCTGAATGAGGTTATAAGCTTTAGGGAGTGGAACCAAATATCCTTAATGTAATTGTAACTAGTTGTCTGTTATCAATGATTTACAAAACGTTTAACTCTCTTTTATCTACAATTATACATTTAAATAGTAAAAAACAAGTTATATGCATCTATAATTATGTTTTTTGTACAATTCACAAGTGCCAATGTCTCTATAGTAAAAAGTCTAGTTGATATTAATAACATTGTCAAAATAGTACATTAGAATTGGGTAGAATGTAGAATTGTAGATACCTAGATGTACATTATAATGACCTAATATCCTAAAACCTAAAGTCAAAACTACATTAGATATATTCTTAATTATCATTTGGACATTTTGTAAGTCATAATTATAGTGGAGATATCAGGAATTACACTGTTAGGTGGATATATCCAATGCTAAAATTCTAACATGATGTTCAATTTTACAATAATGGACTTGAAATGTCCTTGAAATGCTGCACAAATGAACTTTAACAAGTAGGCATTTTCTTGCTACTGGGCTCTCCTTCGAATTAGAATTCAATACAACAATATGCAACAATTTCTATTAGTAAAAAGTACTTATAAGTAGCTGTAACTTGAGTGAAATTCTATGTAAGTCAATGGTAACATTAGGGCTGCAGCAATTAGTCGATATAATTGACAAAGTCAAGTATTTAAATTTGTCAACTACAAATTTCATTGTTGACTAATCTTTATGTTGTAACCGTCCTACATTACACAAAGTGCTGGGGACAGAAGCGCAATGGGAGATGGGTAAATGTGTCACTTACACAGGTAAAACTCAAATTACTCTCAACTTACCCTCAGGCTGGGGCTCAAAAAGTGCCCAAACACAACAGATTACACATTAACTTCCTAAATAGCAGTACTTTCCACAAACAACAACTTTAAACAACAATATGTACACATTTAAACACCGTTTAAATGTCATGTTCAGCTTTTTCTAGCGGTTTTAGAGATGGAGGACATTGTAGAAATAATTGTTGACTAATCGACTAATCGAAAAAAATCATCTGCAAATTAGTCGATTCTAGACTGTAATTTTAAAACATGCATTGTAATCCAGAATCTATTCAGAGTGTATGAATCTGGACATTTTAGTGAGGTTTCCTTTTGTTTATCTAGTCATCTCTCTTTAGTTCTAAATGTTCATTTGTTTGGTTTAATGATGCCTTCTGATATCCCTGTGTTCGCAGTAGCTCTTGCATCAGCACCACTGGCTGTCTCAGGTAACTGGTAATATGACTAATCAGAATGGTTATATAGATCTGTATATCTGATATTATTGTCATTAGAGTGGCTACTAGTGAAAAAAGTGCATTGTACAGATCTGGAATTTGAGTTTTTACCAGTATAAAAAATTAGTCAGGAAAGTCTTTAAAGTCTTTAAGACTGTTCAACTCTTCTCAGCACAGCTACTACAACTAAAGACTCTGTGACACATTTTTTTTTTTTTTTTGCCACTCTGGTCACCCAATGAACACACCCTCAGAGATGTCCTATTATATATTATGTATTATATATTATACTTCAACCAGCCAAAACGGGCTCATGTCACCCCGCTGCTCATTGAGCTCCACTGGCTACCAGTTGATGCTCGTATCAAATTCAAAGCTCTTACAATCGCCTACAAGGTGACGACAGAACAGCTCCTTCCTCACTACCTGCACTGATCACTCCTAAAGGCTTATGCTACCTCCTGGCCGCTGCGCTCCTCCAATGAACGTCACCTCGCTTTACCAAACAAACACTCACACAAAGCAATCCAGACTGTTCTCATACAGAGTTCCCCAATGGTGGAACAAACTACCCTCCACTACCAGATCAGGAGAATCTCTCACTATCTTTAAGAAACTCCTGAAGACAGAGCTCTTCAAAGAGCACCTACTCTCTTAACACCTCTAACAAACTAACTAACTCTAACCTCATTTCCTTCTTCCCCTCCTTCACTTCTCTATCCCCTTATTTCCCTTCGACCTCCTTAAATCCCTATCTAAAAATGTTTCTACCTTTAACTTCTATTACTTTTGTACTTGACTATTGTAAGTCGCTTTGGACAAAAGCGTCTGTCAAATGTAATGTAATTGTAAAATGCATATAGTTTAACCCTATTCTGAACTACTAGTCTATTTATTGTCCACTGTTTACATATTTTTACACACATTTGCACTTCTTGCACTTTCTGTATGGCTGACATCAGTTATCCTCACAATATGCACAACAACTGGTGTTGATTATTGTTTTACTGTGTTTAACTACATTACCTCCAGTACACACACACACTAAAAAAAGACTCTACTTTTATATACTTTATATTTTATTGTATCTTTATCTGTAACATTCTATTTTATCCTTCTTTTGTAATGTCTGTGTACTATGTATACTGTATACCTGCTACTGGATGATTGGATGTGCAGAATTTCTCTCTGGAATCAATAAAGTATGTATGTATGTATCTTAGGCTAAAAAGCTACATCTATCTATCACACTGCAGGCTAGAGGCTGAGAGGGATGGAGGTCGTCCCTGTTTGGGCCTCTCTCTCTATTTCTATCTATCTGACAAGATAACATCTCTTCTCCACTGACTTTTAAGATAATTATACAGCTATAGTTCAGAATATAAACATTTCCCCTAATTATACACATCAAATCCCAGCCAAACTCTTCTCATAACCAAGCACAAAGCTCACAGACAGCCAAGAACTTCCACAGACATTCACCACCACCACCATCATCGCCCTGCTTTATCCAGGACAGCCTTCAGCCTTCCATCAATAGCGGTAGCATCAGTGTGGGATACAGGCTCTTAGCCTAAGCATCAGCATCAGCATCAGCACCAGCCTCAGCTCCTGCCCTTATACCCGCCTTTAAACCAGCTAAACCCACCACAAACACACACACACTTACCTTCAGCTCCTGAGGGAATTACACAGCCTGCCGCTCGTCCATATTAACGCTAATTCTCTCCAGTAAAACTAGTGTTACCGTAGAGGAACAGCCCGCACTCTGAGCTCCTCTATGTGTGTGTTTATGTGTGTGTGCACCTTCGCCTGGACACGCCGCTGCTGCTCCTGCCGCCTCAACGTTAACGTTACTACCCCGAAGCCCCGCCCACCACATATCCGCCGCTTGTGAAAAAAATTAAAATAAAATAAAATAAAAACATTTCGCTGCTTGAAAAAAATCTGTTTCTATTTTTAAAAAAGACTAAAATTATAACAACAATTTTGGACGTAAAATAAACAAATAAAAAATGTATATATTTATATATATTTCCTAACAGTTCGTTCCTGACGTCACGTCCCTTTCACAAACGTGATTGGTTGAGAGAACTGTATGCGTCAGACGGCGTCAACAGCGTCTTTGCTGCGATCACGTGACCCCAAGCATCATCAGTCAATGAATGTAGGGAGAAAAGAACGGATAATAATAATAATAATAATAATAATAATAATAATAATAATAATAATAATAATAATAATAATAATAATAATAATAATAGACGAATACCCAGAAAAAATAGAACATTTATTTTTTGAATATTCTTATTCTAAATATTTTTGGAAAGCCCTAGCTAAATATTTTTCTAATAAAGCCAATTACAGGCTGAATATAAAATGTAAAATTTGTGATTATCTTCCTTGGGGAAACACTGTTAATCTGCACAAATTAAAAACTGGATTTTTTTAATGTATTTCTTGTTGAACTTAATTTGTTTACAGAGTCTCTTAACTGCCTTAGCAACAACAAAAAGCTGTGTCCACTAAAGTACAGCTCTGAAAAAAAAAAAGACCACTAACAAATGATGAGTTTCTTTAATTTTACCAAATTGAAAACCTCTGGAATATAAGCAAGAGGAAGATGGATGATCACAAGCCATCAAACCAAGACGAATATAAAAAAAAATACTTTATTCAAATAACAATCCAAACACAGGAATTGAAACATTTACTGAGAATGTTGTTGATGTGTGTTGTGTAATTGAAATGCTGATATATGATGAAGTATTTTAAACAGCAAAGTTAGGCTCATGTTGTCATGAACTCCACTGCACTTTAAACGTCTCTGACATTAGCAGGCTGAGACTGGACACCGTAAGAACCTGAAACAAACAATGGAAAACATGCAAAATAAATGAAGGTATGATGATCAATTAATTAACAAAACTTTACAAATAAATGAACCTTCTTATGATGTAGAGTTTTTTTTTTAACAATCTAAAAGGTTCTTTACACTCTGAATGGTTCCTTTCGGAAAACTGTATTCATTATGTGGGTAATCTACCAGCTCAACATCTGTCTGTGAGAGCTGTTCAGTTTAAATTTGCAGAGGACCCCTAATATATGGGTCTGAGATCAGATCATGTTTGACACACACAAATAAACTACTCCAGGAGGTCATTTGGGATGGTATCAAGACCACCGTTTCTTAAGGACCTGCCTAAAAATATCACACCAAGAGTGAAATGAACCAGTCCAAGCACAATTTGACCAGACCGATTTGAGTGTAATATCTGCACACTTATTTGCACAAAAACAAAAGTGGGTATTTTACAGAATCTGTGTTCTTACAAGTACTGTAAATATAATATACGTCAATTGTATTGCTGTTGGACTGTTTTAACATTTGCCAATATGACTAAATGTTAAACCTTATTGCATTAATACAAATACCACTTATGCCTGCTTACCTTGGTGCCAGTGCAGTATGAGTAATCCTGCACTTCCTTGCCGTTAGCCCACACACCTGAAGGTGGGGTTAGAACCCCAAACACTCTTATCTCTCCCAAAACTAAACCATCCAGAGCTCCATTCACTTTTCCTGGCTCACTCACCAGCTGAGACTACAGGCAGAAAGAAGTCATTTGTTTATGATTATTATTATTGCACAAAAAATAAAAACAACCATAAACATCATGTTGTTTCTTCAGTTCTTAAAAATATATTAAGGAAGTCCACAGCAACAAAGCTAGAACCACAACAAAGGCAGGTTTCATTTCCTTTTGTTTGGCTGCTTTCCTCTGTTGCTCTATGTCCATGTCTTAAGTTTCCTTGCTGATCTCACCTGTGGACATGTGGACA